>NW_007729187.1:122683-125057 GCF_000696425.1 Galeopterus variegatus
AAGGATTAAATATGATACACATGTAAAATTCTTAGCACATAGTACATGCTCAATTATAATTACAGATACATGTCAAGAAGGTCTTATGTGGCCAGTGGAGTGCTGGTAAATGTTTATTTAATAATTGGCTTTCTGGGGCAAAAAGGTCTGGTTTGTGGAATTTGCAGATTTCTGTGGTGTAAATACTCCCACCAAAGCTGATTTCAAGTTACCATCATGGCATTATGGAAGGCAGAGTTGGGAAGCAATGCACACAGTCAGACTGCCCTTGGCAGCCAGTGCAAGCCAACTCACTTCCAGCATGCTGCTGTGTGTGGCCCAGCCTTCACTCCTATTCCCACTCACAAGCAAGACTTGCAGCATTAATATGAGCAGAAAGATACACAGAAAAAAATATTTTGATTGTAAGGAACTCCCATCAGGTGCTGATACTGCTTGAAAAAGAGAGGTGATGATTTTAGTTATATTTATAATTGTGAAACTTGATTTGCTTGTTCTGGTATGGGGGCACTAGTTATTCTTTCCAAATTTGCTTGCCTTTTGTCTTTACTTCTCTAACTCCCTCTTCCAATGAATGCTTTATATGGCACAATTACCAAGGAAAGTGGAAGATTTTATGAGAAATGCCAAGGTTCAGGTAGAAAAATGAACACAAAATGCCCATGTCTTGTAGCTTCCAGGTCAGAGTTGAGTATAAAAAGAAACATTTGCCTGCCCAAAGAAACTAGCATCAGAATCTTGGAATAAGAGAAATGGACTTATTTCATATTTGGCTGTTTACTCTTCCCTTGTGAGGACTTATGTCTGAATATGCACATTTTCGTATTGTATGAGAATCATCAATTACAGATTTGCAGGCGTGTTTCTCATGGGCTGCCTCCAGTGGTTGTCAGCGAAAACCAGCAGCTGTTGGGTAGGTACTGAAGAAAAGCACCCTGAGTGCTGCCCTCCTGTTTTCTTCTCCTGGCACAGGTGGAGATATTTATGTACAGGGAAGGAAATAAAGGGCAAGCATCCAGCTTCTTTTCTAGCTGTCTCCTTAGAAAGCACTGCTTTTTGGACAGTCCTCAAAGCATGACACAGCTGAGACTTGGTATTGATATACACAGTATCATATTTTATTTTGTTGGTCGCTTCCTTCTGGCAATCCTTTGGCAGATGGTATCAAATTCTTCTCTCTGAACATCATTACCAACTGAGATTTCCCTTTGTGTTTAGTAAATATTTAGGCCTTGTAGACTGTGTCAGCGATAATTCCTTTCATGCTTCAAAGGTTGGAGAATTTTTCTTCCTTGACACTCGACTGTCATTAATTTGGGAAAGTGGTAATAGCCAGGTGAATATGGGACAAAGAATTAGGATATATATAATTCCCATTAGTAGTAACTCTTCCTTAGCCTCTTTCTTCATGCTTGAAAATTGAACACCCTGTAGGTTGGAAACCTAATTTTTATAGCGACTCTATAAAATATATACAGCTTTTGTGCTGTTTTATTGAATCCAATTATTGTTTTTAATTTTCAATACTTATTAATGTTGATGTTTTTCAACATATACATTAAAGTTGTAATTTTCAAGCTAGGGAGCCTTACCATATGCACCAGCAAAGACAAGTAGAGATATACAGGAGGATGTCATAAGTAGAACAATTTAAATGGACTTCCTCCTAAATTGCTGTTTAAAAAGTTTGTTAGTCACTCTTTTCACCATAGTTTAGCACAAAGTTAATAAAAACAGGACTGTATAATTTTGATGTAAAACATCAAGTACCTCATAATTATCGTCATCATCCATCTTTATCCACATCATCCATCACCATTATTATTGCATTTTTATTGCTTGAATTAATCCAGTCCTAATAGAGCATAATGCTACTAAAATTATTTAATTACATTTAAGTGCAAACTTTATCAAGTCGGAAATCATTTAGTCCTATGACAGAAAACCAGAAATACTACCTCTGGGAAGGATTATGGATCCTATGCACTCTAAGATGTTTAACTTACACATGCAAAGGAATATGTAAATTTTCTGATAGCTGACTTCTATTCCCCACATTTCTACATTTCAATTTTCCTCTACACCAAGGAATCTCAGATACTGAGTATTTATGAGTCACTTGAGGCCCTTAATGAATATACAGATTTTGGGACCTCATCCATAGTAGGTCTCTGGTAGGATTCTTGATGTCTGTATTTTTGACAAGCATTCCCAATGCTAATAGATTATCTGGAAGAACACACATGGAGAAATATGCCACTCTGTGCTCATAAAAGACATTTGTTTTCCTGCCTCTGTTTTAGTTTTATTACTTCCCAATGGAAGGTGACTATTAATAAATAATCTTTGAAATAACTATTATGAAAAGTATTAG
>NW_007729187.1:125378-126658 GCF_000696425.1 Galeopterus variegatus
AAGAACACACATGGAGAAATATGCCACTCTGTGCTCATAAAAGACATTTGTTTTCCTGCCTCTGTTTTAGTTTTATTACTTCCCAATGGAAGGTGACTATTAATAAATAATCTTTGAAATAACTATTATGAAAAGTATTAGAGTTACATTGGACTAAATTTCATTGATCATTAATAATCAATAATAATAATAACAAATGATAGCAGATGCATATATGGTGATTACCATGCCAGACACTCTTTTAAGGGAGTCACATGTGTTCATGCTCACAATGCCCTTTTGAGGCAGATGATATCTTATCCCCATTCTCTAGATGAGAAGGCTCATCTGGAGGAGGCTGGTCACTGAGTCACAGAAGTAAAAGTGCAGGCTCTAGAATCAGACCACATGAGCTCAAGGTCTGCCTCTGCCATTTACTGGCTGTGGGACACTGACAAGGGTCTTTCTCCTTTCCCTGACTTTAAATGAAAACTGGGGATACAACTAGTACTAACCTCACAGAGTGGTAGTAAGGAGTGCATGAGCTGAAATACAAAAGTGCTTAAAGGTTAGCATGGAGAGTAGTCCATACTCTATAAATGGTGACTATTATCACCCTTGTGACAACTCTACCTTCCAACCATTTTTCTAATGAATTATTGTCATTAACATCCCCATGCTGCTTTCTGGGCTGTAACTACCTTCAGCTAGTAGAAAGTGTTTTGGTTTACTTTTTTCTTTTCTTTTTGATCACTGGAGAACATCTGATTTCCAATTAATTTTAATAAGCACACATACAAATATTAGGTACAATTAATAACTTTATTACCTGATTACAAAGAAAGAACATAATGCATGTAACCAGGAGACTAATACACAAGCTTGGTGTTCATTGCTACTGTTAAATTCATTCACACTTTTAGTAGAAAAAAACCAAAACATTAATTAAGCCCCTTTCTCTACCAGATCGAATGACAGACATGGGCCTGTTCCTAAACTTTCCCACTTCCAGTGGGAATGTCTCCCAGCACACCGCCACTTCCCAGCTGCTTCCTGGCCCTCTCACCTCTAAGGTCGGCTCACAAACCCCTGTGAGTTCTCAAGGTAATTTCACCTGCCACTGCCAGTGGGAAGTTGTCTGCAAGCCCCCTTCCTCTGTTCATCTGTCTGCCAGTTCCTTGGATTACAGTTCTCAGTACTTAATATGCTTCAGCTCCTCCTGGGGTTCTTCTGTAAATGCAGTTCCTAAGCACTAGATTGATTAGTAGGTCTGGAATGAATCTTAGGAATCTGAGTCTCCC
>NW_007729187.1:126730-130194 GCF_000696425.1 Galeopterus variegatus
ATGAATGAAAATTTGGGACATAATAGGACAAAAGAGACTGAAGAAAGAATAGCAAACATTCAAAAAGAAAATGAAATGGCTCTTTTCAAATTTTATATTTTTTAATTGAAACATAATTGAATTTTACATTAACAATTGGTGCGAGAAAAGGGATTTTGCAGCAGAGTTCAGAACAGGGGCAGTGAGGAGATGGAGTTGAAGCTGGAAACCCTAATAAGAAGACAACACTGAAGATGAGCAAGTGGCAAAAGGGAAACTGCCACACAAATTTGCCCTCTCTAATTCCTCTATTTATTTGGTCCGTTCTCCCTGCCTCCGACCTGTCACTGAGGGTTCTGCTGAAAGTGGACCATCGTCCCAGAGGACATGCATATAGGGAAGGTTTGGCTGATTGTGCTTGGAAGCCTCTGGGTTCGTTGGCATACACACATACACACACAAGCGTACTTAAAAAAAGTCGTGCAAAAATATAATTAAAGATGATGTGATGAGAAGTTATTACTTAATGGGTACAGAATTTATGATTAGGATGTCAAAAGTTTGGAAATAGAGGCAGTGTTTATACAACATTGTGAATATAATTAATTCCATGCAATTGTGTGTTTAAAGATGCTTAAAATGGCAATCCTTATGTTATGTATGTTTTACCACAGTAAAAAACAAAAATGGAAAAAAAGATAATATGAATCTTTTTATGAAGACTCCTTGTGTATATTTAGAGACACATGTGTGTATATATAGACATGTGTGTAGATAGATAGATAGATAGATAGATAGATAAATTGAAATATCAATTGTGAAGGTACAGTATTGAGAATCTGGTCTAGAGTTTTTATGGGATATATATTTTAAATTTTATTTAACCAACACTTATAAAACACTGTTCTATGAGCTTTAAAAATATTAACACACTTAATCTTCTTAACTACTTTGTGAGGTGGGCAATATTAATATTCCAGTTTTACAGATGAGGAAACTGAGAAGTTAAATAACTTGTCCAAAGGACATAACGAGGAGGCAACAGGTGATGGCTCCATACTTTGGAGGAAACAGTTGTCATTTTTGAAGAAAGGGAGACGGCATTTTGAGTCCATTCCAAAGGATGCTCTGTGAGTTAATTAGATGGCATAGCTCTGCAAGAATTGGAACCCATATCTCGAAACAATTTAGACAAAGGTAGCTTTAACAACAAAGGTAGCTTTCCAGCGGTGGGGAGAGGGGGGGTTGTTGCTTATGATGGTAAATTGGGTGGTGTTACCTAATTCCATCTAAGACAATTCCTGGATTTATGGGAATGGGATAAGAGGTAGGGTTAAAGAATGAGAATTATCCATTAAACTCCATGCCAGCTACCATGGTTCAGTTTTTTTCTAAAGCTGGGCCAAGAACATCAGTGCCCCATATTTTTTCTTTTCTTTTTTTCTGCCCAAAGCACTCAACTCAATATCTCACACTGAAAATATTAAAATCTTTACCAAAGATCTTCTTTTAGCCAATAGTAATTTTTTTTTATCTCATTGCCCCCCAGACATCTTTCTGAGGCAATTAATATTTATCTAAAATTTAATTTTCTATGGATAAATAGCAACAATATTCATAGTAACAACTGACATTCAAAGAGCTCTTAGTGTAGTTACTATTTCAAGTGTTTTACTCACATTCTATTATATGAAGTATCACAATTTACTGTGATTAACCCAATTCACTCTGATTAACCAAATTTTGTTGGACATAATAGTCATTTTTCAATTTTTGCTATTATAAACAATGTTTCAGCAATCATACCTATAGCTAAACTATGTAAAATGTTTGTAATTACATCCTTAGAATAAATTTTCAAAAGTACAATTGCCAATGTAAGAGTGTACATACAAGTTTTTTATTTTATTTTATTTTTTTCTGTTCTAATTTTCAGCACATTTTGCCTGGTTTCCTTCCAGGAATGTTGCACAAATTCGTATTTCCACCAACAACATAGGAAGATTTTTGTCAAAAGTTTTTAAAATAATGAATTGTCAATTAACATTCTCTGAGTTCTTTTTAAGATATCCTCTAGCAGTCTTTATCAAGAATCAGGATGTTCAATGACCTATTTCCTCAGAAGAGGGAATCAAAGGTACAGTTCAGTCTGACTATAATACACTGCATTGTAATTACTAGGAAAATGTCTCCAAATGTCACGTGGAGTAAAGTATTACAAATTCTCTGAGCCATCAGTAAAACTCCTGGTATTTGAGAGACTCTCATTCCATGTCATCACTTAGATCATTAAGGTCTCAGTTAAATGCTAATTTAGAGAGAAACTTTTCCTACTGCCTTGTTAAAATGGATTCCCCAATGTTTATCTCATTAGTCTATGTTATTTTTTTCATAGCTTTTACCACTATTCTATTTATTTGTTTATTATTACTTTATTGTCTCTCTCCCATTGCAACTTAAGCTTCTAGGTGCCAGGAGACCTTTTCCATACTTGTTGTTTTATCCCAGGGGCTTAAACTAGTGCTTGAAACATGGAAGACATCCATATATGATGAATCAGTCGATGAGTGAGTGAATGAATGAATGCATAAATAAATGGTGGTACTACTAAATCCCAAAGTTCAGTGTTCGCCACTCATGCACAGCTGTTAGTCTGCAGTTCAACACTGTTATGGAACAAATTATGCATACAGAGTGAAGAATCTTTTGTAACTCTCTGTCTAAAATACTCAGCCTTATAGATGAAGATAAGCAGGGAAGGACCATGTATTAGAGCAGTGACAGCATTGGCCCTTTGGTTACAAATGTAAGTAAATTTCCTTTTGGATTTAACCTATCAGTAGCTGTTTGATGGTATAGGCTCTTACAGATGAATCTGGCAAAGCTTTTCTCTTTGTTTCCTTAAGGACTGTGTCCTTTGGGTAGCCCTCTTAATCAATTTTCTCAGTCCCTGTCTTCCATGGATAAAGCATTAGCAAAGCTATTAAATATCCTAATGCCAACTTCTCTTATTTTATCCAATAAGGGGTGTTCTGAGAGGTACTATTTTGAGAGCAAGAGCCTGAGTATTTGCCATACACACCTTCACTAGGAGAATATGCTTGTTTCGCTAGACCAGGTATGGAATGTACGTGGTTCCCTATGGTATCTCCAATATTTTCACAGTGACTGATGCATAGGAAGCAATCCAGAAATAAAAAATAAATGTTGAATAAGTGAAAAAGATAATGGAAATCTGTCCTATTAAGAGATCCAATCTAGATCTATTATGTGTCGTGGGTAACTTCAGTGAGAATCTGTCTGACTAGCTCTCTCTTGCTTGTATTTACTTTGAACTGCTGAGTGTGGGCGGAGAAGTTATTTCAGTAGGGATTTAACTACCTTGAATTTATGAGTTGTTATTAGTCTCATTGGGAAAATATCTACTGACTTCCCTGATTCTCTAGGAAGCCCATGTTTTCAAAGAGTTCTTTTGAGATTTTATG
>NW_007729187.1:130349-133903 GCF_000696425.1 Galeopterus variegatus
ACTGACTTCCCTGATTCTCTAGGAAGCCCATGTTTTCAAAGAGTTCTTTTGAGATTTTATGTAGAGCTCCTAGATTGTGATCAACAGTCCTGACTTCTGCATATTTGCTATGTACCCTACAAGAACAACTGGGTCAAGGTTACTTCCTTTGTCACTACAATTCACTTATTTTGGAATACTTGGTTAGCCAATATAGGAAGTAGAGTCAGTCTGATGCTGTAGCAGCTCTTATTAGCATTAATTTGTTTGATGGGAGGGATCCTTGGTGGGCTGGTAAGGCCTATCCAGTTTGAGGAAACACAGGGCTCTTTAAACTATCCTTTCCTCTTTTTTGTTTTATATTTCATCATTGGCTATCTTTGCCATCTGATCTGATTGTCTCTTTTCCTATCCCTAATACTCCTGTAGTACAATGAGTAGGAAATGTGGTCTCTAATCTCCCTTAAAACAATAACTATGGTTTCATTTCTTTGGACAAGTAACTTAATTTTCCTATGTCTAGTGATAAAGTGTCCATGTTTCAGAAGCAAATAGCCTAGATTTGTATCCTGGCCCCACTACTTACTATTATTGACCTTGGGCAAGCTATTTAACCATTTTGTGCCCAGTTTCCTCATCTTTAAAATAAGGCTATTAGGGGTACCATCCCCCTGATGTCATTGTGAGTTAAGAGTTAACATAAATTGAGCTTGGAAAAATAGCTGGCACATCACAAGTTTTCAATGTTAAGTTGTTTTTATTGGTAAGGGATGTGAATAAATGTCATTGTGAGTTAAGAGTTAACATAAATTGAGCTTGGAAGAATAGCTGGCACATCACAAGTTTTCAATGTTAAGTTGTTTTTATTGGTAAGGGATGTGAATAGTTACTTACTCGTCTGGAGTTAGGGAAAAGAGCCCCTAGCCCATTCCAACTCTGTGATAAAGATGATGATGATGATGTTGATTGCAGTTACCATTGACCACATGCACACAACATGCTAGGTACTGAACTAAATGCCATCTTCACCTTATTTAAATCTGACAACGTAGCAAAGTAAGTATTACTATTGTTCCGTGTTATCAATGAGGAAACAGGAGATTCCAAAGATTGAGTACTTTATCCACAGCTAAGTGGTGAAATTCAGATTTGAATCTGTTTCCAACCGATTTCAAAACCTGTCCTCTTAACCACTGTGTCCTGCCACCTCTACAATCTTCTTCATTGACTCAAAGTCTTTTTTTATACCTAACTTTAATTGGCTGTTCGAGAGTAATTCAAATCCTTGCCTTCAGTCACTTTCAAAGGCAATCCAAACCCTCGAAACAAGATTTTTGTGAATTCTATCAGTATAATCACAAACTAGATAAATACCTTTTAAAGATACCTGAAGCTAAGACTCCCCCTCAACCCCTTTATGACACTAACAATGTAATTTTCCCTAGTATTGCTCTGAGCATTAAGGGATTAAAGCACTTGAGGCTGGATTTGTCAAAAGACTGATCTTTATTTTGTTTTCTCTTAGTTACTGTTGTTTCCAGTGTTTTTCTTTGTTCTACTTTTTTTTCTTTCTTCAATTTTGACTTGCCCAGCAACTTCCTATGCATGTTGAGGAATCTGTGGCAAAGGCAACAAGCACAATAATTTGTCTGCCATTATTTGTATGTTAATATTGTGTCTCAGCAGCCAGGAAAACAGACAGGGCCCCTGTAAGCATCATTGTGTTTAGGCTGCAGCTTTAGTTGCCAAAGTGCAATTTTTACTGTTGGAATTTCTGCCACCTGCTATGGGTAATAACGGTCTAAAGGACAAATCCCCCTGACTGTGATTTTTCTTTCCAGGCTTCCTAGAAGAAACACTGTAAAATGATTTATTCCTCTATACATAGGAAGCTACAATGTATTCTCAGGTGCAGAGTTTTGGCCTCTGATACTCCATGTTTTTAGGTTAATCCATTAACTTGCCTGGGAGTTGGGGGAAGGGACAGACAAGATGGATGAAGGTGTTATGAAGAAAGAGATGAGAAGGATCTGAAAGAATCCCAGCCACTGCCTCTTCCTCCCTGTTCCTGTCTGCTCCTGGGAAGTCCTTTACAGGAAACTGGGCCTGTTAGTAGTTATACTTTGTACCTGTTGTTTTAAATGACACCTGTTCTTTCTTCTTCCATAAATATAATGGATAGTTTATCTGTCTTTCCATATCCCTCTCAAACAAAAAGGCAAACACACAAGCTCACACCCAAACAGTTTTGTACTCAAATAAGTGTTGGAAACGCTGGATAAAACAAAGTTAAGTAGGTCTTTTTTACTGCAGGTTTTCTCAGAGCCTTAAAAAAATTCACTCATGATATGGATTTCTAGGAGAAACATAGAGTATGCCACATTCCCCAAATTTATTTGACTTTGGAATTCCTTTTTTTAAGGAGCAGCTTGAGAGACTCAAGTTCTGTATGACACACTTTGGAAAGCATTCGGCTAGATTATTTTCATGGCAATTTTGCAAATGTATCATGTTGCTTGGATCAATTGGCTTGTTACAAATTTATTTGACTTTGGAATTCCTTTTTTTAAGGAGCAGCTTGAGAGACTCAAGTTCTGTATGACACACTTTGGAAAGCATTCAGCTAGATTATTTTCATGGCAATTTTGCAAATGTATCATGTTGCTTGGATCAATTGGCTTGTTAGTTCAGGTGAAAAATTATATATTTTTTCACGTTTTAAGTGTATTTTTTTTCAGTAATTACCCGAAGTTGTGGTTCTAACTACAAGAGCATTGTCTCATGGCTACCCTGTTTTTCACCCCACCTCCATTTTCCCCCATCCTTAGAAAAGCCCAAGTATACTTAAAATGAAGAAAACCAAGTAAGTTGTAGAGATGCATGCCTCTATAGGTGGACAGGTGTGTTAGTTACATTACATGCAAGTGATCTTTGGGTGGACCTTGTTAACGAAATCTCAAGAAAAATGAACATATCCTGGATTTCTTTCTGTGTACATTTTGCAGGTGTTTTTCCTTTTCTATTAACAAGTTTAATTTGTCATGCTTTTGGGATCAACATAAATTTATGGAATCAGAACATAATATAGTAAATATAAAATGTAATTTATTTTTATGCAGCATTCTTAATGTACCATGTCACAAATTATTTTAAAGAATTAATAAAAAGCAAAAGAAGCACTTAAAAGGAGTTCTTAAAGTGGTAGGCAGCACAATTTAGACCCCAAGTGACAGAGGCTTCCCTAACAGCATCACGAGTTCTGTTCCAGCTCATTCTCTCAGTGTGTCAGCACCGGTTCCAGGAAGAGAAACTGGCCTTTGTGACTGCCATAATGTAAAGTACTCACATGAACATGTAGCATTTCTATTCCTGGAAAGTTATGCTATCTGGTTTACAGGGATCAATCGTAAAGACATGGTTTTATTCCCTTCCAAGTCAATTAATTTTATGAAAAACATGCTGAAATGCAAAAGATTTATTGTTAAAATTGGTGTAGTCATAATCACACAGGTCGTAAGTTTAGCTCTGTCATTATATCCATTTTTCAGGAGGCTTTCTGTTAAATTAAAAAAAAA
>NW_007729187.1:134198-135233 GCF_000696425.1 Galeopterus variegatus
AAAAAAAAATCCTTCTCATAAGAAAGTAATGAGTTTATTGCCCTGCTTTGTTCTGAGTATAGCTGTCTCACAGCACATGTAGAGAGAAGGTAGTGGTGAGAACAAGTCTTTGGTCACCTGGAAAGGCTTCCACTGTCACATGAAAGAAGGTTGTCCCATTTTCTGGTTGGTAAAGAGCCCAGTCTCTGAGTTAGAGGCCAAACATGCAGGGCACTCAAATGGTTTTTCTGCCTGTTCAAAAGTGGTCTTTGTTTCACAAAGTAGAATCTGGAGGAACATCCTGCAAGTCAAAACCTACTTGGGTTTTTTTCTTAATCTAGATCCAGATCCAGCTGAGTAGAATTTCTTCCCAGTTCTGGCAATAAGTTCAACACTCTTAGAAATAATAGTGATGGAATGAAAAAAAAAAATCTTACCTTTCATATGGAAAAAGAAAAGACCCCGAATAGCCAAATCAATCCTGAGCAAGAAAAATAAAGCCAGAGGCATAACACTACCCAACTTCAAATTATACTACAAAGCTATTGTAACCCAAACAGCATGGTACTGGTATAAAAGTAGACATTCAAACCAGTGGAGTAGAATTGAGAGCCCAGAAATCACTCCTCAGGCTTATAGCCATCTGATATTGGACAAAGGCAATAAAAATCTACATTGGGGAAAAGATTGCCTCTTCAACAAGTGGTGCTGGGAAAACTGGATATCCATATGCGGAAGAATGAAACTAGATATGTAGCTCTCACCAGACACTAAAATCAACTTAAAATGGATTAAAGACTTAAGTATAAGACCCAAAACTGTTAAATTACTAAGGGAAAATATAGGTTCAACAATTCAGCAATTAGGCGTGGGCCTGGGCTTTATGCACATGAGCCCAATAGCACAAGCTACAAAAGAAAAAATAAACAAATGGAACTACATCAAACTAAAAAGTTTCTGCATGGCAAAAGAAACAATCAGAGTGAAAAGAAAATCTACAGAGTGGGAGAAAATTTTTGCTAACTATGCATCCAACAAGGGATTAATATCCAGAAT
>NW_007729187.1:135419-140293 GCF_000696425.1 Galeopterus variegatus
GCTCAACATCACTAGTCATCAGGGAAATGAAAATTAAAACCACATTGAGATACCACCTCACCACAGTTAGACTGGCTATGATGAAAAAGATGGTGAATAACAAATGCTGGTGAGGGTGTGGAGAGAAGGGAACACTCTTGCACTGTTGGTGGGACTGTAAATTAGTACAACCACTATGGAGAACAGTATGGAGGTTTCTCAAACAACTACAGATAGATCTTCCATACGATCCAGCAATCCTTCTTCTAGGTATATACCCAGAGAAATGGAAATCATCATGTTGAAGGGATACCTGCACTCCCATGTTCACCGCAGCTCTGTTTACAATAGCCAAGATATGGAACCAACCTAATGTCCACCTGGATAATTGGATAAGAAAACCGTGGTATTTATACACCATGGAATACTACTCTGCCATAAAAAAGAATGAAATGCTCCCATTTCCAACAACATGGATGAACCTGGAGAAACTTATGTTGAGTGACATAAGCAAAGCACAGAGGGATAAATGCCTCATATGCTCACTCATATGTGGGAGCTAAAAGAGAAAGGAAGGAAAGACCACAGTAGTGAGGTGGTCTTACAGAGGGAGGGAAAATTCCTAGGGCTACAAAGCAGAGTGGGGGGGAGGGAGATGGGGATAGAGGTTGGGGGATAATTGGTGGGGATATGGGGTACAAGAGTAATTTCAGGTAATGGGTATACCCCCAGTATGAACCTGGCCATCACATCATGGGCACGAGGGGGGATAATTAGCTTTGTATCTCATGAATATTCTGAATAAATAAATTTTAAAAAAAAGAAATAATAGTGATGGAAAATAAAGTTGTGGTTTTTGTGTGTCTTTATAGAAAGGGGTCAGACTGGTAGAAGTTTTAGAAGTAAATGTTACAAAAAATTTTTGCGAAGTTAGAAAATGAAACAGTAAAAGATCGAAACTCAAAGAGGTAAGTGTTTTCTCCCATGCTTTTTCTGGTATGACTTTTCTGGTTGTGTTTATCTATTGCTGTGCAACAAACCAATTCAGTGGCTGAAAAATAACAAGCATTTTATGATATCATGGATCCTTTGGATCAGGAATTGGTACAGAGCACAACAGGGATGGCTTGCCTCTGTTCTTTATGTCTGGGGTCTCAGCTAGCAAGACTTACAGCTGGGAATGACTCGCATGGTCAGTATCTGGAATTATCTGGAGATTCCTTTACTCACACATTTGGAGCCTGGAATAGAATGATTCAAAGGCTCAACTTAGCTGAGACTATCTATCTGGATTTTCTATGTAGTGGTTCAGGCTTTTCATGCATGATGGCTGGGCTTTTGAGAATTTCTGAGAGGAGGTATCTGGAAAGGGAGTGTTTCTTTTGATCTAGAAAGAAGTGGCATTGCCTGACCTGGCCTCAGAAGCACACAGTGACACTTCTACTACATTTTATTGGTTACAAGTGAGTCAATCAGGCCAACCAGATTCAAGGGGAGAGAGAATTAGACTCCTGTTCTTGATGTGGGAGAGGCAACATCACATTGCCAAAGAGCAAGCTAGATGGGACATGTTACACCTGACTTTGAAAAATACAGTTCTCCACAAACATTGTTTGGTCATCTTAAGGGGTAAAGTGATTGCATCTTTGTAATATTTCATTGAGAAATGTATCAGGCACTTCACGTTGCTCATTTAAGATGGATCACTTTAAAGTGCTCTATATTTGAAATGCTACCTTTCTTCTTCTTTCCAAGAATACCTTAAGATGATATATGAAAACTGGTCAACATTATTTTTTTCACTTGTATAGCTCATCTAACAATAACCATTGTTTAATGAACAGTATAGGAACAACATTATAGAAGATAAAGTAAGAAACAAATGGGAATGTATAAGCGAGAAGAAAAACTAATGAATAATCAAGAGATGGAAATACTTACATCAGGGCAGGGTAGCACACATAAATGATGTTCTAGTGGTTCTCAATCCTTATTGCATGACAGAATCATCTACAGAGTTAAAAACAAACAGAACAACACAACTCTGGTAACCTGATTCTTCCCCTAGGAGTACTGATTTAATTGGTCTGAGCTATGAACTAGGCATCAAAATTTAAAAGCTCCCAGGATGATTCTAATGTGCAGCCAGTCTTGATACTAGTGCTGTGAAACCTTTGTTAACTGTATGAAAGGAAGAGTATTTAATTGTAACGTTTAGTTGCATTAGCGAATTTTTATCAAGAAGATCCAAGTTCTAATCTAAACAGTCAATTGCCACTTCATTCTTCTACAGATTATTCTACAGCAGATGCACTGTCAGGTTCATATAAGATGTGAGGACATCTGGACAAAGCACACATGCCAATACCCAAAGCAATAACTTAAGGGAACCTGTGTCCTTGATGATATCATTATATCCCTGAAATACTGACTTCATAGTTGCCCTATTTTTTGACTTGTAACAATGTTACAATGGGGGATGTTTCTCTTTTTTTTTCCCAACCAGATGTTGGGGTATTCTATGTTTGCAACCAAAAGCATTCAAAAAGTTCTTACATATAAGCACATTTTCTTGATTGCCTGGCCAACCTGCTGGACAGATCCACTGTAAAGTCAGACAGATCTGGGTTCAAATCCTGTCTCTGCCACCATTTAATCACTGAGTGACCTTCACCAATCTTGCCATCTCACCGTGCTTCCACAAATTGGGAGAAAATGGAATACCTGTTTCAGAAAATGGTTATAGGAATTAAAACCATTCATCCTTTAATTCAGCAAACCTTTACTGAGCACATGACTACACCCACATTGTGTTCTGCACACAGAGTATATAGTGATGAACAAGACAACCACACATAGCGTTCTTTTGGGAAAAAGAGGCAGTCCAGTAAATTAAGAGAAAACAATGTCAGTTTCTAATAGAAGCTGGAATAAAGAAGGATGAAGCAAAAGAGTGTGATTGGGAGATCTTTAGATTGTTTGAAGAGGAAAAGCCTGAGACCCAGATGATAAAAGGCAGCTCTGCAAGAAGAAAAAAAAAAAGCCCCAGAGACAGAGAGCCCAGCAATGGAGAGACTTAGAAAAGTAGGATTGCACGGGTGGGGGGTCCTGATAGTGTGAGCCGGGGGAGGAGTGGGAATTCACTATGTCTGATGATGAGCATTTACAGAATTTTAAGCAAGGGGGTAAATTATCTAATTTTTTGTATGGAGAGGCAAGAGTGAGGGGAAAGCTCAGTCCCAGTTATGAGGCTGTTGCATTAGTCTCAGTGAGATGTGATGTCTTGTTTTAGGGTGGTGCTGGTGGAACTGGTAAAAGATACACTCGTTTATGCTGTGAGCCCAAAACTGCTCTAAAAAAATAAAGTCTGTTTTTAAAAAGTACATAAATGTAAGCAAAATTCTTAGCTTTATATTGTGAGCACTCAGTAAATGCTATAATATTTGTTATTATGTCTCTATTAGTAAAACCTGGAGGCAAGATCTTGTTCTATCATTAGCATTGCTTTGGTGGAAAGATTTAATAAGTAAGCAGAGAAATTTTTCCAAATTGTATTTGTTATCTGTACAGGCTATACCCTGAAGTGCACTATGATACTAAGAGGGCCTGGATAGCTTAAGGTCTCTACAAACCAAGGCTGCTTACTAATTTGGGTCTTCTAAGGAACAATGCAAAGATTCACAGCTTTTAATGGATGTTATTTCTATTTCTCTATCTGATGGCCAAATAATTCTATTTTAGCACGGCAACACAGTCTTATCATTGAATGGTGTGGTTCTGTGATCATCTTGCCTTATGTACCACTTCAATCCAAATAAGTTTAATGATTCTATACAGGCAGAATTGTTTTCCCATTAAAATGAGGGCAATTGTATAAAAGTAGGATAAAAACTATCAGAGTGTTACAGTTGAGCAGCATCAGTCTTAAGACCAAGGCAAATCCTCATTGCCTTGCTTTCTCAGGATACTTAGGAGAAACTATTTTATATAGGGCCTATGACTGAAGGCTAGTTTATAATCAAGGCAATGGGTCTGTATTGGAATGCAGTTTACAGTTCCCAGCCCAAAGATCTCCACCTTTTATTTTCTATTGGAAAACTGCTTGGTATCTTTAGATCTTAGTTTCACACTTGTAAATTGAGATTAAGATCTACTTTCCAATTTAGAGGATGCTGCCTGCATCAGGAAAAAAATCATCTGTTAGCACTTGAAAGACTTTGAAAAAAGAGGGTTCCTAGGCAGAGATAACATTTTTTTTTATTATATGCTTTTTTCCTTCTGAATAGGCTTTTCTTTAAAGCAGTTTTAGGTTCACAGTAAAATGAGCAGAAAATAAAGAGAGTTCTCAGATACCAACCCCCGTCCCCTGCCCTCACACATACACAGCCTCCCCCATTAGCAACATTCTACACCACAGTGGTGCACTTCTTAGAGTTGAGGAACCTATATTGACACATCATTATCACTCAAAGTCTATAGTTTACATTCGAGTTCATAGGTTACATTGGTGTTGTACATTCTATGGGTTTGGAAAAATATATAATGACATGTATCTACCAATATAGTATCATGAAGAATAGTCTCATTGCCCTAAAATTTCTCTGTGCTCTGCCTATTCGTCCCTCCCTCTCCCCCACCCTTGGCAACCATTTATCTTTTTACTGTCTCCATAGTTTTGCCTTTTCCAGAATCTTGTGTTGTTGGAATTATACAGTACGTAGCCTTTGCAGATTGGCTTCTTTCACTTAGTAACATGCACTTAAGTTTCTTCCATGTCTTTTCATGGCTTAGAGCTTATTTTCTTTTGAGTGCTGAATAATATTCCATTGTCTGGATGTACCACAGTTTATTTATGTATTTACCTACTAAAGATGTCTTGGTTGCTTTTAAGTTTT
>NW_007729187.1:141151-144298 GCF_000696425.1 Galeopterus variegatus
CATTAGCAACATTCCACACCACAGTGGTGCACTTCTTAGAGTTGAGGAACCTATATTGACACATCATTATCACTCAAAGTCTATAGTTTACATTCAAGTTCATAGGTTACACTGGTGTTGTACATTCTATGGGTTTGGAAAAATATATAATGACATGTATCTACCAATATAGTATCATGAAGAATAGTCTCATTGCCCTAAAATTTCTCTGTGCTCTGCCTATTCGTCCCTCCCTCTCCCCCACCCTTGGCAACCATTTATCTTTTTACTGTCTCCATAGTTTTGCCTTTTCCAGAATCTTGTGTTGTTGGAATTATACAGTACGTAGCCTTTGCAGATTGGCTTCTTTCACTTAGTAACATGCACTTAAGTTTCTTCCATGTCTTTTCATGGCTTAGAGCTTATTTTCTTTTGAGTGCTGAATAATATTCCATTGTCTGGATGTACCACAGTTTATTTATGTATTTACCTACTAAAGATGTCTTGGTTGCNTAAGTTTTGGCAATTATGAATAAAGCTGCTATAAGCATCCATGTGCAGGTCTCTGTGTAGACGTAAGTTTTCAACTTCTTTGGGTAGATATTAAGGAATACCGAAGGCTACCAAAGGCTAGGTGAGAGACTGTGACCCTGCTGACATCTTGATCTTATACTGTAAGGCTCCAAAGTAGTGAAAAAATAAAAAGTAATCTCTGTTGTTTTAAGCCACCCTGTTTGTGGCACTTTATTACTGCAGCCCTGGAAAACTAATACAAGAGTCCAGGAGGCTGTTGAGCCCAGTTGGCCACTGTGAGTATTCCACAGAGGTCACCGAGATGGAGTGGTCAGAGCTAGATATTGGAAGCCAGATACAGAGGCAGGGATCCAGGAGTCAGGGAGACTAATGAGGAATAGTCATAAAAAGAATTCTTGGCAGTCGCCCTTTCCAGATGTCAGTGTTTCTGCTTATCTGCTCACTACCCAAGGCACTTTAATAGACTGAGATGGGTTGGACAGGTTCTAATTTCAAAAAAACAAAAACAAAAACAAAACAAACCCCTAAAGATGAAGTAAGATACAGCCAAAAGCCTAGGTATCCTGCTTTTCATTGAAAAGGGAAGCAACTCTCCCTGATCACGTAGCATCCTTGGTCCCAGATAATCTCATGCACGCTTAACAGAGTATCATTCCAGGCTTTGCTTTCTACTTCATCATTTGTGATATAATCCTGAAAGGTCAGTAATCCCAGGAATTATCCTGGAATTGGTTGGGTTATGTTTTAGTTTCCTATTGCTGCTGTAACAAATCACTACAACTTTTGTAGCTTAAAACAACACAAACTTACCATCTTACAGTTCTGAAGGTAAGAAGTCCATGGTGGGTTGCACTGGTCTAAAATCAAGGGGTCAACACTCTGAATTCCTTTCTGGAGGCTCTCTGGGCAAATCTGTTTCCTACTCATTAGGGTTGTTGGCAGAATTTGGTTTCTTGTGGTCATAGGATAGAGATCCCTGTTTTTTGTTTTTGTTTTTGTTTTTTTTTTGCTGGCTGTAAACTGAAGGCCATTGCCAGCTTCCAGGGGCTGTTGCATTCCTTGGCTCATGGCCCCTTTTCTCCATCTCCAAAGCCAGTGGCAGCTGGTTAAGTCCTTCTTTCATGAAGTCCTCCTGACCTAGTCTTCTGCCTTCTTGTCCATTTTTAGACTCATGTGATTAGTTTGGGACCATGCAGATAATCCAGGATTATCTCCCTTTTTTCAGGTCTGCTGATCAGCAACCTCAATTCCATCTGCAATCTTTATTCTCTTTTCACTTCACCTAATACAGTCACAGGTTCTGGGGAGCAGGATATGGACATCTTTGGGGAACCATTATTCTGCCTACCACAGGTTATCTGCAACGGAACAACATGACTTCCCAACAGGACTGAGTGGGAGGAGAAACTAAACTGGAAGGGGGAAAACAGAGCTTTATCAAAACATAGAAAATGTCAATAACATCCAGAAAGATAAAGCCAAGCTGTGTATGATATGTGCAATATGGTTTTTAAAGGTCTTCCCTTTTATCAGCTTGCTGTTTGAAAATTAAAAATTAAATCTACTTAACGGAAAATATTTGGCTGTTAAGAACATTGAACATATCCTTGATAGGCAAGAAATTACTGTATAGATAGTTCATGAAGGACAATGTAGAATGGCATCCTATCTTTGGGACTATTTTTTGGCCTTAACTTAGGGCACATTAAGTGTGAGCCCCTCATTTCTTTTCGGATTATAGATAGTTCATGAAGGACAATGTAGAATGGCATCCTATCTTTGGGACTATTTTTTGGCCTAACTTAGGGCACATTAAGTGTGAGCCCCTCATTTCTTTTCGGATTGTTCCTTTGAGCCCAATGTATCTCAGCATATCAGAAGTTATTTTAACTTAAATTTTTCCTGCTTAATTCCATCCAGTTACCACTAGAATTCTTTCATCTCATGTATTTGTATATCATTTACTTATGACCTCTTTCTCTACCCCTTCTAAACAGCCTAAGAGGCACATTACTGATAAAGCCTTGGGGTAAATAGGCATTGCCTACAGTTTGGATTTCAGCTCTGTTTAATGACTTAACTACCAAATGTAGACACATACTCATTTCTAATTTTCCAGTGAAGGTTTCAACCATATTTCAGTGCTCCTTGTCTTTTTACATCCATTTTAAAATCAAAGTTTGTTCATCCATGTAACAATTATCCTTGAGCATCTGCTATGGACTAGGCATGTTTCTAGGCATTGGAAATGCACCCATGATTCGGATGCCCAGGAGCCCTATTGGGGACATTGCCTTCAGTGCATCCTTGTTTTATTAAGTTACCTACATAGATTTGTGTCTCCTTATCTTGGCTTCTAGACACCTTTTTTACTCTTTCCATTATCCAAATTCTGTATCCTGAGCCTCATTTGGCCATGGCTCAACTTTTTAGCCAACTCTATTTGGAAAGAATCTGATTTAGAAAATATCACCAAAGGGTTAAATGTGTTAGCTCTGTACATGTCTGTCATCTGTCAAGAGCTTTCATTTTAACCCAAATGAATGACTTTCCATTAATAGAATTATACCCATCCTAATCAGACTGCTAAAGGCAATATACATTTTGTTAGGGCCCCTTCCTGGTGCTCCTCTG
>NW_007729187.1:144583-147188 GCF_000696425.1 Galeopterus variegatus
ACTCTATTTGGAAAGAATCTGATTTAGAAAATATCACCAAAGGGTTAAATGTGTTAGCTCTCTACATGTCTGTCATCTGTCAAGAGCTTTCATTTTAACCCAAATGAATGACTTTCCATTAATAGAATTATACCCATCCTAATCAGACTGCTAAAGGCAATATACATTTTGTTAGGGCCCCTTCCTGGTGCTCCTCTGATTTCTCCTGTTTAGGCTTCTTCACCTAATCTCTCAGATGGTAAGTCTAGTCCTGACCTCAGATGTGACAGTTAAGCAGATGCCAATGACATCTTCCCCCAAAGCAATAGAAGGACATTTTTCAAATAATGATTTAAGTAGGTCAAAACAAACAGGATTCTCATATTAAAGGAAGAAAGAACTGCATATTGCAGATAGACCTGAGGATTTAGGTATCTTTGCCTGCCTGACATTCCATTTTTCAAATTAATTTGCCTGTTAGGTGAGGATCTCTTCAATGGAACTGATATTGGTGAACTCTCAGACTATTTTATATAGTTCTCGAGAGATAGCAAAAGCCATCCCTGAAGTGTAGTTTATCCCTTTAGGGGCTCAGTTATATAAGCCTTCTGGCTGAAAGCTTTTTGTACTTGAATTCTTGGGAACAGGGAGAAAAAATGAACACTTGGCAACTTTTTGGGGATATTAAATAATTGGTTGTTTAAAATCTAAAAATAATTTTTAAATAATCATTTTGAGGAACTCAGTTAAATGTAAAAATGTTCATAAGTTTAGATGTGACAAAACAACAAAATATTCGATGTTCCACTGCCAGTCAGATATTAAGACAAAGGTTTAATACCAAAATGCTTCACCAGAAATAACATCTCACCCCATGTCAGAGGACACTGAATTGTGCCAGAGTCTTAGAAGAGGCAGTGGGTAGATAAAAAAGAATTAAAATGAAGAGACATCCAACATAGCTTTAGTCCTTTCTCCATATGTATATATGAAGAGAGAAAGAAAGAGTGTATTTGTGCCTTGGGCTCATTAGCAAAATGCATTAGCTATAGCTGACTGATTTGCACCTGGTGCCTGCCTGAGGTCTCCAAAGAGAGGAGATTTACATTTAGGTTTTGAGCCTGGGAAGCTTTGAAAGCTTTTCCTATAAAAAATTAGATAAACATTTGGAAATGTAAATACACCATATTTCTTTCTGGATTACAAGTTTGCTAAAGTTTACCTTTTTATTTTTTTTTAGAAGTGAGCAATACTGGCACACATATTG
The DNA here is from genome assembly GCF_000696425.1 of Galeopterus variegatus. Lineage (NCBI taxonomy): Eukaryota > Metazoa > Chordata > Mammalia > Dermoptera > Cynocephalidae > Galeopterus > Galeopterus variegatus. The sequence goes on from NW_007729187.1 coordinate 145,830, forward strand.
CACTGTTTATATGCATCACTTTTGAAATGAGATTCCAGATGGAGCTTTAGCCCTGGAATGGAGCAAGGAGATCATTTATTACAACTCCCTTCTTATAGATTAGCAAACTAAACCCCAGAGAGGTTAAGAAAGAGATTTAAAATCACACAAATATTTATTTAGCAGCCTGGCCAGGACTGGGACCCAGGTTAATCTAATTCCATTATAAGGGGTTCCCCCCCGCACCGCCTTTTCCACATTCACGTTATAGTTGCTTAAATAAACAGCTTAAATAGAGAATATTTCCTCTTTTTTACTGAGAGGTCATCTAAAACAGTATGTCCTCTAATCTCAATTCAACATAGTTTATAAGATTCCTGTGCTTTTAAAATCAGTTTAATTAGAATAAATTTTAACATTTAGTAGATCTTGCTTCTGCAGTTGAAACATCCATTCTGTTTTGGTGCTTAGCTTAAGTCATTTCCCATTTGTTTGATTTAAAGTGTGGCTGAAGTGGCAAACGACCCTGGGAAACTTCAATATGAAGTGGCATCCAACTCTAGCCAGATGCTTTTATCTAATCACCACACTCCCCGAAGTCTCTGATAATTATCAATAAATTGGGTGGTAGATAAATAGCAGTGCCACGAGGGAAGGTAAATGCTGAAGGCAAACTAGGGGTGACTTTTTCTGCTTGTCAGCAGGGGGGAGGAGTAAAGACAGATCTGTCCTGTTTGTAAGGAGCAAAAAGAGTGTTGGAGAAAACTAACTCCTGGGAAGGGGATGTGTCAGGAAGATGGATTACCCGAGGAAGCCAGGACTGCTCTTCCAGTGGGCAGCAGCCCACTTGGATATAATTTGCCAGCTGTCTGTCTCATCTTAGCGTGTTTCTCTTTTCCCTCCTATGTTCTGCCAGCGACTAGCCTGTGCTGTGCCTGGAGCCACAGAGCCTTCGAGTAGCTAAAGAGCTACTAGACCTAAATGGGAGGGGAAACTTGTCCACAGCCATGAATATTCAGAGCACACACTCTTCCTATCAATGATCCCAGGATCTCTCTGAGAGACAGATCCTGTGGGGAAACCTCTTTAAATGAGCACCTTATTAGAGAATGATCCTGTTAGGTGAATAAAACGCTGATTACATACCCGGAGGTGAGCTGTAATGAGGCTCGTAGTAACTAAATGAAGCAATCTGCTGCACTTCATGTCTGGACTTGAGCCTGAGCATTTCAAAGTGGCATCTGGAAAAGGAAAAGGCTCTGGGGAAAACCGCCCAATAGACTGAAAATATTTATTTCTTTCCTTTTTTTTTTTTTTTTCCAAAAGGCATTTAGGACAGATGTCCTGGGTAACAGTTTTTGAAGAAAGAAGCCTGGTGTG
>NW_007729187.1:147898-148841 GCF_000696425.1 Galeopterus variegatus
AGGCCAGAGGATTCTAGCACAGCAGCTCAGCTACATAAATTGAAGATTTCTGAGGAAGGCTGAAGCAATGGTCATTTTGTTCCCTAGAGGAGCTAGTGGGGCCTGAATCTCCCTTTCACCTTGTGAGTTAGCCACATAAAGCAAGGGCCACAGGTTGAAAGAGCCAACCTTGGCTATCACCTTCTGGTCTTGTTTATAACTTAAATCCTTCATGGAAGCAGCTATAACCCAGAAGCCCATTCCATTGAAAAGTCACCAGCCTTGGTGATCCATGAGGGAGCATTTCTTATTTGGTAAATTATTGTCCTAATTGAGTCCTTTCATAGAGGAGGCATCTCTGTGATTCTCTCTTCTGCTGCCCAGTTTCTCCCCCACAGGTACAGGTCGGGTGCTGAAGTTCAAAGGGGACTCTTACCTTGGAACCACAAGACTGAGTTCTCAAAGGGGCCATGACACTTGTTAACAGTGTGACCTCCTAGTGTTCAATATTTCCAATTCTCACTCTACTCTTCTGTAAAATGGGGAAAAGCAATAGTTGCCCCATCTTTTACCCTTTCTGTAGCATACAAGAGATATTGAGTGCTTTATAAATTATTATGAGCTATTGTAGGGTAAGCTATATTTATTTATGGCAGCTGATTTATATTTTTAAATATTCTGGAGTCTCTTATGATTCCTGGTTAATAATATCAAAGGACTTTCATACTCCTTAGGTACATCAGTAATGTTTGATTCAGAGCAGAATGTTGGAAAGTAACACCAAACAATTTGATTCCTTGGATCACGTCATTGGATTGTCTTGACTCTTTGTAACTATTTCAGTATTCTCATTTCATTGGGTAAAAGAACTAGTTTAAATTTTATCCCGGGGCCAAAGAAATCTCTTTAAAAAGACCTTAGAGATAGGAATAGACTAGTTGCTATTTATTTCCTTACTACAATT
>NW_007729187.1:149428-153632 GCF_000696425.1 Galeopterus variegatus
TCTTTAAAAAGACCTTAGAGATAGGAATAGACTAGTTGCTATTTATTTCCTTACTACAATTCGTTTTCTAATTGTAAAAGGCTGAGATAGCATTTGTTTCTCATAAGTTTCAGTCTAAGCCACTATGAGTGCTTGTTAATGCCATAGTGATGGGTGGAGCAGACCGACACACAGATGACTGAAGGAAACCAAATATCCTCCCTATCCGCTACCTCACACCCATTCAATAATCAACTTTGGTGCAAAAGTGTCCCAATGTTTCAATAGAATAGTTTGATGCTCATCGGTCAAATGATGGAGGGTGGTGACACTAATTTGTTTCTGCAGGCATGTTTCCCTCTGACTAAGGACTCAGGCCACCATGCAGCTCAGATCTAAGAAAGAAAAGTCAGAGGCATTCAATAATTAAATAGTCAATACATTCCAATTGCTCTCCTAATTTACCAAAAGGAAGAGTATCTTCTCAATTTTCTTACTTACTAGCAGCCATTCAGCTTGTCTTAGAAGCATGCCTTGATTTAAACAGATAAACAATATTTAAAGCGTAAGTTTGCAGGCTTTTGTGTTAAGAAACAGTGCTCTGTTAGGGACAACTGAAATTATCATTCCATTGGAAAGAGAATGTTAAACTGGTGGTGGTAGGATGAGGGCTAGGGGATGATAGGAGAGAAAGGTTGAGATCTCATCAGCTACATAAAAAATAAAACAAAAAAAATACATAGCATTAAAAAATTAATTACTGGGCCGAGCCCGTGATGCACTCGGGAGAGTGCGGCGCTGGGAGTGCAGCAGCGCTCCCGCCGTGGGTTCGGATCCTACATAGGGATGGCCGGTGCGCTCACTGGCTGAGCGTGGTGCGGCCGGTCTCAAAAAAGACAAAAAAAAAAAATTAATTACCTACTATTTTATCAGTCTCAGAGAAGGACATGAACACCTAGGGAAGTAACTGGAAAAATAAAAAAATGTAAAAGTATGTTATATGCTGTGTGGTGAAAGCTGAAACTTAAAAAACTTAAGGAATTTGGCCCAGGACACATGGCAGGAGAGTATCAGAATCTGGACTTGAGTCTGTGTTTGTCTGACTATGGCTCTGAAGAATGAACTGGCCAGTTTCATCCTGTGGTATCTGGAATTGCTACTCCTTGCCACTATTTTTTTTATGATCCCAGTTCATTCTCACCTATTTAACCTGGTCTCTTAAAAATATTTTACAATCATTATTAAGGTACATAATGTTGGATGTATGAGTTGATATGTAGATATCTACTATCTTGAAATTATATTCAAAAGAGAACCTCATTCTTAAAAGTTTGAAAATTCATGTCAATGACATAGCCTTAAATATACTTTTTTCTCTTTCAAATGTTATGGAAAAATGCTTCACATTTCATGGTTATTGAGCTTCCCAACATTAGAGTGCATCTCTTCCTGCAGTTCCTTTCAGATTGCTCACTTTTCAATGACTGCTGCTTTCTAGTTGGAGAAACTCGTTAAATCACAGGTAACACATCAGAATTCCTTTCAGTTAGGATGACAGATCCAATATCTGCATGTGTGTGAAATACAGATAAAGATAATCAGATCTCATGCTTCAGGGAATAAACTGATTACCTGTGATGGTCAGGGAGGAATTTTCCCTATTAGCATCCCACAGATACACCAGCCAAGTGGAGGATGCAACTTTTTGCTGTCGTAAAACTTTCTCATAGAACCTCATTAAGTACAGATTTTATAGGTATAAAATTTGAACCTATGACATAATGAGCTGTGTGTAATGGTTGTCATACATGGATAGCTATTTAATATGCAGCAAAATAAATACTGTAGCAGTTGAGACAGAGCTCTGTTTAGATAACTGAGATAAGGATTCACTAAAGATAAACTACTTAAAATCTTTTTATGTATTACCAGGGATCTCAAAGTACCTTCTTCAAATGAGCTCATTAAACCTGATGAATATTCTGTCACATAAATTCTGTTAAATTTTTTCTGAAAACACAGATCAGTCAATCTTATTAACTAGTAAGTCTTCATAGCACCAAGTTCTCACAGCAATCTAACCATCTTTGAATTGCCTTGAAATCTCATTAGAGATTTGACTTCTAAGACTGTTAATCTGTTTATCCCTTACTTACTACACTTATGCCTTCAAGAAACAAATAGTGAGAGTCAACTATGTGCAAAGTGCTGGACATAAAAAGATAAATTGGGGTAAGGATCCAGTGGGAGAAAGCTGCAAAGTTCTTCCAAATATGAGGGTACTTAAAAGTTTGTGGAAAAATAGAATCAAAAGATAACACAAATTTTTCCATAAACTTTTTTTTTCTTTTATATTTTTTTAAAAAATTAACATTTATTTGTACATATGTGGGGGGTACAGTATGTTGTTTCAATACATGCACATACTGCACAATGATTCACTTAAGGTAGATAGCATAGTCCATGAACTTTTTGAAGTACCCTTGTATACTCTAGCACAGCTCAATGTGCCAGCCCTGTTTAGTCTAGCAGGACCCTTCCTTATCTTCTGTTGTCCTCTAATTGTAAAGATCTTCATATCACCTGGGCTTTGACATAGATAAACCTAGTTTGAGTCATGATTTGGCCCTTAGAACCTGTAATGGATTTCAGTTAGTTCATTTGACATTTAGAGAAACTTAGGCATGTTCTATCTTAGAAAACCCTAGGAATAACTAGTTCTTCTGAAAACTGGAGTGGTCTGGAGATTTCCACTCTATCATCATTACTCTGTGTGTGTGTGTGTGTGTGTGTGTGTGTTTGTGTTGATCAGAAACTTTACGGCAAGATTATTAGACTTAAATTTGACAGGATTTTCCAGATAAATTCCAGGGACAAGTACCATGTTGATCCTAGAAAAATGACAGAGAATAACAATTAAAAGACCCCTTTTTACTACCTAAGTTTTATTTGTTTGGTTTATGTTTTTTCTAAATATTCTTTTGGATCAACAAGTCTAAGCTTTTTGCCATTTGACTTAATGAAAGGCCTGACATAAAGGAAGAATCTAAATGATTTTGAAGTAAAAGATTTATGAAATGTTTAAACATCTCTCTTTTTCAATGTCATTTATTTATTTATTTATTTAATTTTTATTGAATCAAAATTGATTATACATATTTTGGGGGTTCAACATTCGATATGTTGATCAAATCAATATTACTAGCATACATATTGTTACAAATTGTAATTATTCTTTATGCCCCTTGTCCAATCCCACCCCATCCCCCTCTCCCTCCCCCTCCCCTCTCTAATCACCCTAGTTTTCTTCTCTCTCTCTGAAAGAGTAATGGTTACTCTGTTGATTTGCTGCCCAAATCATCTGTCCAATGCTGAGAGGTGTGATCAGGTCCCCCAATACTATCATAGAGCAGATGTCTCTTCCGTGACTATGAAATGGGCTCTATGGAGACAGACATACTCCTCCTTTCTTTATCTCTGCTATTACTTCCCACCTCCTGGGATTGAATGATCTGGGGATTAAAATCTGACCTTTGAGTAAATAAATCCTTCCTAGTGATTTAAAAGAGGGTGCCCGCATTTCTGACCCACATCTTTTATATATGTCTAGGATCCCATTCACTAACTAGTTTTGCTTTGATTCTGCCATTCTTACGCCTGCCTCTCTGTCACCATTTCATTTGTATTACCGCTCTATAGTTAGGGTATTGGCAACATTGGTTGGATTTGAGTGAAAAGTTCTTTCAGAGAAAAATAATTGTGAGGGAAAAACAACCCAACATAGATCAAGAGACAAGTAAAGACACATAGTAGATTTTTAGTCCAGAGTTGATTTACTGAAGCATTATTAAAAAATAAGCATGAGGCAAGGTGATTAGGTATGAAGTGTAAATCTGAAATGAATGACTGTAAGGTTAAAGCCATGATCACTAGATTTCCCCTAATAAGCAAAGTCTTTGGGTAGGACAAAGAATTACCTAAGATCATTTGGAATTCAGTCATATGAGTCTGTTTAGAAGATGTGGCTAAATAGACATTTCTCTAAGGAAGATATACAAATGGCCAACAAACATGAAAAAATGCTCAACATCACTCAGCATCCGGGAAATGCAAATCAAAACCACACTGAGATACCATCTCACCCCAGTTAGGATGGCTAAAATCCAAAAGACTCTGAACAATAAATGTTGGCGAGGTTGCGGAGAAAAAGGAACTCTCATACATT
>NW_007729187.1:154632-155644 GCF_000696425.1 Galeopterus variegatus
GGGGGGGGAAGAAGATATAACAACTACAATTTTTTTTTGAAGTTGTTACAACAAGCAAACGGAAAGGACATTCCTGGGTGGGAGTGGGGAGAGGGAGGAGGGAGGGAGGTTTAGGTGACGGGCCATAATAATCAACCACATTGTATATTGACAAAATAAAAATTTAAAGGAAAAAAAAAAAAGAAGATGTGGGATTCTTTATTAGTTTATATTCTGTAGAGAATTACTGTATTTAATATTTGAAGACACCAAATACCAGCTCCTCCAAAATAATGTTTCCTCTGACATTTCTAAAACTTATGGAGTTTACTGAACATATGGCCCAGCAAGAGAATAATTACACTTTATTGATATCTTCTCACAATGGCATGAGAAAAAGTAGAAAAGAAAATCTGGGTGAAGCTGTGAAAAATGAGATATATTTATAAACCTGAGATGTTGACTTCCCAAATTAGTTTCAAATTCACATACCGCATTTATACACTTGCACTCACCCTTACGTTTCCACAAACTCATACGAGAAGGCACTCCATGATTTATTTCTAGGCATTAAAATATATAAATATCTATATAGCATATATAGGTGTATGTGTATGTGTATATTTATGTGTGTGTGTATGTAGGTGCACATATATTTATATGTGTATGGATATATGTAGGTATATATGAATCCTAATTTGCTAAGTGCTAGCCACTATTACTATAAATTTTCATTAATACACAAACTCCTCAACAGCTTAAAAGAAAATTTTCTAGTATATGAAAACTTTCTTCCTTCCATCCCAATTGGTGATAGCATTAAACAGTATATTAACCATTCCCTAGGGTGCAAAATTTATACTTACCTTCATTTTTTTTTCTTTGCCTGAAGGTTGCTTCTTATTAAAATATGTTAGATCTGCCTATCATAAAATGATATAAACCAAACTTTCTTCTCCCCCATTTATTTCTGCTAAAACAATTCACTGCTTGCAAACATATATATATATATATATATATATATATATATATA
>NW_007729187.1:156436-192565 GCF_000696425.1 Galeopterus variegatus
TATATATATATATATAATTCTCTGCACACTAATTATACTGTGTGGTGTCACCAGGGTGTTAGCAGTTTTTTTTTAAACTTGTAACGTGTTGTTAAATTTGGGAGGAAGCTTGAAAAATTAATTAAAATCACTCACGTCCCAACGTTTCACGACAGTACAGGAATGCAGAAGAGGAGGAGAGAATAACAATGAACTGTTTGGATGAGAGGCAACATTTGTTTGAGAAGAGGATCAGGGCTTGCCCAGATTCTATTTAGAGTATTGTAAGGGCTTAATAGCTAGTTATAGTGATACATTTATTAAGATGAGAAGTTGTAAAATTGGTGGTTAAAGAGAACAGGGAAAATGACAGCTAGCTCAGGATATTAGAAACAGAGAGCTATCTGAATTCAACACAGCCTGGAAGAATGAAAGTGAATACAGCCAAAGGTGGGGGGGGAATAAAACTCTTGAGAAGCAGATATGCGTTAGGTGATATGCTCAGGGAGGCATGGAGAGGGGCTAGGTGGGCACCTGGTGAGAAGAGTGTTTTTGACTCCTTCCTCTCTCTCTTCCCTCATTCATTCAGTCCACCAGGAAGTGCTTTTCTCTTACATACCTTAACTGAGTGTCTTTTATTGGCCACATGTGAAGCGATGGGGGAAGTAAAGGTATCCAACTCATCCATTCTACCCTGGAAGAGCTTATGGCAAATATGGTCAAAGGCAGCTTGAAGGAAAGAGTGTGAGATTTGGGTTAAGGATACTAGGGTTTTATTCATGAATTAAAACCTTTATTCTGGCTCTTAATGGCTTTGTGGTCTTGCACAGTTCCATTAATGATCATGCCTGCCTCATGGGGACAGGTGATGATTAAATATGACAATTTATGAGAATACTCTGAAAATAATCAAGGTGCTAAAATGGTGTAGTTTTTAATTATGAGGTATTTTGACTAATTCTAGTTAGAGTCAGATTACAAAAGAATCAGAGAAATAAATGTTAAAAGTACGGGAAGAAATATAAATATAGGAAGGATATTATGTATGTTGTAGACAAGGTCAGATTCACGGGTGTGCTGCCTGTGCAGGTGCACAGAGCCCGGCACTTAGAAGGGGTTGTGCTCAGTTTAATGCTTTGTTGTGACCGTCTTAAACATTCAATAATTTTTCACATTTTCATTTTATACTGAGACCTTGCAAATTTTGAAAAAAATTTGAAAAATTTTGAAAAAATTGCAAATAGCAGTTGTAGACATAATTGTAGACATAATGAGTGTATAAATCCTTAAATTAGTTGCATGCCTAATACATTACCCACTAAGTTATGCACCTAACAGTTACCCATATATATCCATCTATCCCTAAATATAGACATATTCTCCCATGTAGGTTATGAGGCACTTGAGGAGTGAAACTTGTGTGCATGGATCCGGAACTCAGGAAAAAAAGTGAACTTGAAAAAAAAATTAAGTGTAATAGATATCAATAATTGGTATTTTCCTATATTCTAAGCACTGTGATATTTTGTGCATTACATATGATATTTATATTTATCATGACACAAATTATAAAATTTAGTCATGTATCTTTTTTTCCTCCTTACAAAAATCCTGTAATATCAGTATGTCTGGAATGAAACCAGAAATCTGCATTTTAAACAAGAACCTTAATGGCTTCTAATGTAAGTGGTTTTCAGACATGTTTTCCGAACACTGAGGGAAAGGATTACTTGTGTTGTGTTTCTAATATTCACGTATAATTAGGAAAATTAGGTGATTTTTTTTTTCTAGTAGCCCTCAGCAACAGACCCGGAAAAAGAATGTCATAACTAGTGTTTCTTTGTTATTTGGGGCCCTGTTCAAAATCACTGTGTCACCAAGAGAAATTTTCTGCATCCAGTCCAGGCCCTATTTGATGACAGGCAACTATTAGTGTAATATTGTTTGCAAGTGCAGCTAACCAAATTAGGGGCAAGTACATTTTGGAAACAACTTCTGGAAATGTGCCCTAACACATATCCATTCTATATTAGAGAAGCTGGAATAAAAGAGGAATTTGAAATATAATAGCATGTCTGTTCAGAAGGAAATTCACTGAGCATTTGAAATTTTTTATTCCTACCTGTATTTTCTGAATGATAAAACTCTCAGAAGTTAGAGTATTTTATTGTGCCTATTGGAAATTTCCTTCTCTTCCTCCTCCTCTTCCTTCTTTTCTGCTTTTGCAGATTACCTCTATAAATAAAGCTATTCTCATTTCAGGACTATCCTAACTCCATCTATCAGTTCCATAATTATTCAATTATTTATTGAGCACCTACTATATGCACTGTACAAGACACTGTGGTGCATACAAATATGTACAGGAATTTGCTCAGCAAATATTTACCGAGAATTATTTTGTGCCAGGCTCATTTCTGACCCATGACTAAGAATTTAGGTCCTGCCCTCAAGAAGCTTGCATTTCAGCTTCTGTATGCAAATGACTCTAATAAAAAACTTAACGGAATTTGCTCAGCAAATATTTACTGAGAATTATTTTGTGCCAGGCTCATTTCTGACCCATGACTAAGAATTTAGGCCCTGCCCTCAAGAAGCTTGCATTTCAGCTTCTGTATGCAAATGACTCTAATAAAAAACTTAAAATCAAATCAATGAGATATAGGCCAAATGTCATGGAATTTCAGAGGTGATCAATCCTTACATCTAAAGTGATCAGAGAAGGCTTCATGAAAGCAATTCTATTTGATCTGGCCCTTGGAGGATCAGATATATTTATATAGGTGAAGACACCCAGGAAGGCATTCTAAATAATGGGAATAGCATGGGCAAGGCCACAGAGGTGAGCAGGTGTGGGGTAAGCACTGAAAATAAAAAGCAGTTAATTTGCTTTCAAGCACACACACATATGAAGGAGTAGTGGATAGTAACAATGAGCAGATAGTTTGGGGCCTTGAATGTTGGCTAAAGGACCTGAGCCTTTTTTCAGAAGGCAGTAGGGAGCCATTAATTTACAGAGTGAAGCAAAGGAGGAAGAGGCAAAAGGTAAGGAGATCACTTAGAGGTCTTCACGAAAAAGTAGAGAAGAGGTAGCAAAGGCCAGAAACAAGGCACTAAGAGTAAGAATTAAGGAAATTATCTCTAAGTCTTGTTTGCCAATTTTGTTTTTGCAAGAATGGAGTCCATCTAGATTGAAGATCACCTTCTTTCTCTTCCATATGCACATTTATTCTCTATGGAAAAATCTACTCCCTCTCCTTCCAATCGTTTTCCAGTTCCCAAAGAAGCCTCCTCCCATGGTACCTTGCAACATTAGTTAGCCTGTTTGGGGAATTATTCATTAGTTCAACTGGAATTACTCTGATGTTTGTTTGCCTTAGGGTCCCTAAAAGTCTTCACCTGTTGTTCACCTCCCAGGTCTCATTGGTTGCTAAAAGTCCTTTTTAAATCAGTGTTGTTTTATTTTCTTTAAAATCCTTGATCACGGCCACAAGCAGCCTTGACAGTCTCTGGATCCTTAGTGAGAAAAGAATAAACTCAGTGCATACCTGTAAGAGATCACGGCCTTTTCCTTAACAACTTTGTGTCGTCTTTGGCTGCCCTTTTGATGTGCTTGTCATTGTACTTCCCTACATCAATCTCACGAAACATCCTTTTCCTCATGCTTGACGTATTGATATCATCTCACCACAGATAAAACATGGAATAGTGTAATATGGGCAGGTGATGGAATTATTTGCAATGCACAGAACTCTTTGCTGAGGTTTAAGACGGGTATTTTCCTCATGCTTGACGTATTGATATCATCCCACCACAGATAAAACACGGAATAGTGTATTATGGGCAGGTGATGGAATTATTTGCAATGCACAGAACTCTTTGCTGAGGTTTAAGACGGGTGCAATATTAAACACATTACTTTCCCTGACAGGCATTTTCATTATACCTATGCCATGCAGGTGGAGAATCTAGAGGTGAAATCTTGTTTCCCCCAATTGAGTCTATGCAATAAAATTAAAAAGTATGAGTGGGTGTATATGTATGCATTTGTGTGTGCATGTCCTTCCCTCTCTTTATGTTCATCTTTGAAAAATATACAGACACTCGTTTAAATCACATCTGAATTTACTTAGAGGAATGATACAAATTCCAGAAAGCTTATAGTAAAAATAGTTGCTTTTTATCAGACCAGTGTTCTTATGGCGAGTGATGTCACATGGGCAGGTTTTCAGGACTATGCTGAAATAGGACATGAAGAAAAATAGCCTAGTAAAGATCAAGAAAGATCAACATGAGAAGGTCAATCAGTCCTCCAGAATGAGTTACCAAGTATTGTGGTCTCATCAAAAAAAGAGAATCAAGGCCAAGGTGGCTAATACAAATAGCTATAGTAATGAGAACAACAACAAAGGTAACATCACTTGAGGATTTATTTATTGCCAGAAACTTTCATATACTTTATATTCATGTTTAAAATTAAATCCTCATAAAAACCCTATGAGGTAAATAACTGTGTTATCACCCATCTACCAGATGAGAAAAACAGGGCTCATAAAAGTCAGATAACTTGTCACAGTAACACAGCCAGTAATTCAAGCCCAGATCTGTCTAACCACTAAGCTTGGGCTCTTAACTTTTTGGAATTCTGTATCCTCATGGAGGGGTAAAGTCCAGATCCTAGAAGATCAGCTAGAGAAATCAGTGTATCAAGTAAACAAGCCAGATCTGAGGCCACACTGACAGCAGAAAAAGGATGTACCAGGAAGTTGAGCATGAATATGGGCTCAGTGGGGCATGTTTCTGAGCCTAGAATAGTGTCTGTCCACTGTCCACCTGCTCCTGCTGAATGTTCAGTATCTTTTAGATAAATAGTTGCAGAAGCTCTGTTTCTCTCTGGGTCTTCTGATAAAGTAAGTCATCAGGAAGTGTAAGGGCCAAAGTCTCATTCAGTTCTATCGTCCAGATCCTACAGGGACCTGCACAACCTGAATGTCCTTTCACAGCACCTACCTGGAAAGAAGAATCTTCTAAGAAGGAACTTGTGGTTCATTCATTACTTTCTATTCTAAGACAATACCAGTGGAGGCTATTTTACAATGGATTATGACACCCTTACATACACTGTTGGGAATTATACTATTAATATACAAGACCTTAAGACCTCTTCTTTCCCATAATTTTATCGAAACAATATAAATAAAAAATAAAACAAACCAGAAAATTTTTAGTTGACATTAATATGACACAATTAACAATTTATTCAGCTGTTCTTTCAACCTAGAAGTTGAAATGTTAGTCTTTTCTGTTTCAGATGAGTAATAAGAAATAACACATTCATATATCAATTTAGCAAATATTTATGATGAATTCCCATATACTAGGTACTGTTAGATCTGGGAGATGAGTGCAATGGGATACAATGTAAAAATTCAGATTCTTTACCTATAAGGATTTCATAATCTACTGGGGAAAGCAAACACAATGATACAGTCTGTAATATAATTTGTTAAGTATGTAGGTAGAGGCATATGAAGGATATCATGACAGCAGAACAGTTGAGCACCTGGCTCAGCTGGACTTAGGAGCCTGGGGATTCCTGGGAAATGTAACACCCAGGAATATGACCTATAAAAAAGTAATCTTTATTTTAGGGTTTAGTGTCTGTTGAGCTGGATGCTAAGTGTTTTACATACATTGTCACAATTAATCCTATGCTTAAAATAATCCAATGCTATTGACAGGTCAGCCCCAAGATCTAGGCTTTTAGGTTTCTAAGGGTATCTATCCACTGCCCTATATTGCTCTCTGTACACCTCTCCGACATGGTGCTATATTGTGAGGATAACACACGGCCACAACCTTATCCTTGTCCATCCCATGCTCCCTGGCATCTCAAATGGGTCCAGCAGAAAAACATTCTGCCTACCAATTTGGTGCTTTTCTCAAGACAAACATTTTATTTTATATTCTGGAGACAAGGAAACAAAACAAAAGCAAAACAAAACATTTTCTCTTATTAACCTGCCAGAGCCTTATGGAAATTCTGAGAAGTCAAGTTCAGTCTCATAATGTATGAATGTTATTTCTCTTGAATGCTGCAAATTTGGCATGTGGGGGGTGGGGGTGACAAGGTTAGGTAGATTTATTTGCATCCTGTCAGGAAATTTCCCATGAGCAGTAGTGTTTTGTGAAAACTCAGTTTCAGAAAACAGTGTGATTGATGGGAGCAAGTTGGACTAATTCTTAGCAGATCCACGCTGGCTCTGTTCACACCTTTCCTGTACAGACAACAAAATGTACCTGGCAAAGAGCTCATTAAGAAGACCTTCCTGCAAACACATTCTTTGCACCAGGTTTCTTTCCGTTTCCTTTTTTATTTTTTTTCATATGATTAGTTAGTTGAGAAGATACAAATGCATATTGGAAACATTACTGAATAGGCAATGATTTTTACTCATTTGTATGTATCTTTTAACTCTCCAAGGGAAAGCTTATACTCCAGGGAATAAGGATTAACAGAGGCTGGTATCTATTCTATGTTTCACTCAGCTTTTATTAAAGGATTAGGGGTTTCAGCCATTAAGTTTAATATCCATCCGGGCAGAGAGGTAATAGTGAAAAGAAGTTAGGCTTTGAATTAGGGCCCTTGGGTCCCAGTCTCGAGTCTCCAGCTTGCTAGCTCTTTGGCCCTGGGCCAGTTATTTAAACTGGCTGAGCTTTGGTTTCCTCGTTTGAAAGGTGAGGTTAATGATACCCATCTCACAGGGTTCCTGATAAATAATAAATGAAATGAAAAATGTCACAGTTACTTGACCTGAGCATCTTTTAATTTCTAGTTCAAGCACTACCTCCCCCGGAAAGCCTTCCCTGATGTGCCAAGAGATAAAGGCCACCATTTGTCAGGAAGTTATGATGTTGCCACACAGTATGTAACATGCTTTGCATACTTCATGTGTTTGAATTTCCAAACTTCAGAGAAATAAAGAGAGAGATAGTGGAAAAGAAAGACAGTGGAAAAGAGGAGGGGTGGGGAGAGAGAGAGAGAGGAGACAGGAGGGAATAGAGAGGAGAGAGAAAGAAGAGAGAAGAGAGATGGTTTGAATTTCCAAACTTCAGAGAAATAAAGAGAGAGAGAGTGGAAAAGAAAGACAGTGGAAAAGAGGAGGGGTGGGGAGAGAGAGAGAGGAGACAGGAGGGAATAGAGAGGAGAGAGAAAGAAGAGAGAAGAGAGATGAGAGAGAAGAGAGAATGAATGAGTTCTCATGTAGTTTTGGTCAAGATATTCATCCTTTCCAAACCCAGTTTCCTCATCAGTAAAACAACACATAGAAAAGCCCACATCTTAACTCTATTTTGATGACTAACTGAGATAATTTACATGACATGCAGCCCACAGTGCCTGGCACCTAACAAATGCTAATAAATAGAACCTAATATTGTGATTTTTTTAATGGTGTTATAAATTTCATTTTTCTTGCAAGCATTCCTAGCACGCGTTGTGTTACAGATTCCATCCTCCAATGTGCCATTGTTCATTGCAAGTTCTACCCCCTCTGCTAGTCTGCAAAGAAACCAGAGTCCACGGATTTTTTTTTTTTTATCTCTGGACAGTATCCATCACACAGAAACACACATGAGTTGTTTCTTAAGTGGAGAAAAGGAGGGATTGAGGAAGAAGAAGGAAGGAGGAGTACAGTCATGTGGTTGTGAAGTGTCAACACCTGTAAACTGGCATAGGAAACACTGCAGGGCTGGCAGGTCCTTAGGTTCTAATCAGACACTTTTTCATAAAGCTGTCATTTCTATTGGAAAGTGACAGCTGCACCTCTGAAAGCATTTCACAGAAACCAGAAGAGGAAAACAAACCAGAAAAAAAAAATTCAAACACTATAGTGTGTGAATACTAACATGCAAACGGATTTTTCCCGTTCCTTTCTTCCTATAAGTGGAATTGACACTGTAAGGGAAACTTTTCACAGATTAGCATATTCCCTTGTCTGGAACAAATAGCCAACATTGCAAAGGGAGTTGAATTACTTTCCTTCTTTGTTAGGTCAAAATGATTTGGTCTAGCCAGGGATGGTTTTGGCCTGGGAAGCTCAGGTTTCTAATCCAGCCTGACCGACCTATTCCCAGTTCCAGAGTTTTCCACATGCTTTCTTTCCTTGCTCATGGAGTAATTTCAAGTAGCCAAATAAAATACCCTTCGTTGAAGTGTGTGGGATAAACAGTGGTGATATCACCTCTGTCCAAGGCTCTGCTTGCTCACATTTTCTGTGTCTGGGAGAGCAGCCCATCCCCTCCACCTAGTCAAATTCAGCCTTGCCTTTATCCAGCCTAAGTCTCACTCTTCCCTTATGATCTCCAAACATGTGAACAGTCTTTCTTGACACAAATACTCCTGTCTCATATCATGGATTTCTTTAACTGTCAGGTGTTTTCAAAGAGAGAAGTCTTAGTGAAGGATACAGGCTAATTCTGTTCTAATGTATGATGGCAGAAATTAGTATAATGCAGAACTGGATTGGGCTTACAGATGAGTTTTGTTTGCTCTGCAACAAAGTTGAAAAATAATTTTGAGATAACATTTTAAAAATGTTGTAGTTTCCAAATAAATGAAAATTACTACCTACTCCTGGCAAATCAGAAGACATTGCAATAGTAGGTCTGTATTCTTGCATGACAGAAATTTTCCATAGATCAGTAATGATTAGTTTGGACATTCTTTGGGTAGCTACAATTCCTACTATTTCCTATCACCCCACCAACACCAAAGCTGACAGACAGTTCTAGTAGTGACAGTTAAATATGAAAATGTTTGAATACCAGAATTCTTCAATCCAGCTTATTTCATGAATTTGCACTACCTGCTTGAACTCAAGGCATTCAATTTAGCAAACCATGCTATAAAGAAAAGAAAGGGGAATATACCAAGTTATACTTTCCACTCACCACAACTCCCCACCCCCTGCTACCTGAATATCTTTACTCCAATGGAAGATAGTTACCAAAGACTTATAGTTTATGGGCCAGCAAAAAATGTTGCTTCTGAGTTCTGCAGTATTATTTCTCACTTCTGGCATTGAAAGTCACTAAATCAAGAAGAGGTTAAGAGAAAAAAAATTAGCAAAATATCTATTGCCATACAAATAGGCAGTAAAAGAACAATCTGTTCATGTCCTCTCTTCAGAAGTCTACTCTCCCAAAGCTAATCAAACCCTTCCATCTGTGGAACTTTCCACAGCAGGTCTTTTCCTGCAAAGAGAGACCAGCAAGGTTTCCCATACATATTTTCTCTGGCAGAAAATTATCACCTTATTTTTTTCTATTTTAAAAATAAATATTTTTTTCCTTCTACCCTTCCCAGTCTCATTTTTAAAATGGAAATATCCAAAAGCTAGTTAGTTATCTTATTCTCTTTCATTTTCATTGAATTCATCCCCTGCTCCTTTTTCACATTAGGTATATATTTTTCAATGGAGTTTTGTTTACACAAATATGCTCTTTAAAATTTTAAATTTGCATTTGTATTTCTCATCAGGTAAAGTCCAAGTATGATCAAGCTTCTGCCTTCAGTTAAAACCCTCCAGATGACCCTTCAATAACCTCAGGTTGCAATACAAATTCATTGTGACTTATAAGGCTCATTATAGTATGCACTCTCTCTTTCTTCCCCAGCAGCATCCCTCATTCAGACTATAGCCATGCATGACCCCACAAGGGTCACACTGTACCTGCCCTCTAGGACTTTGCATATACTGCATCCTCTTCCTGAAATGCTCGCTATGCTTTCTTTTCTCTTCCCTCCCCACTGTCATTTTCTTGGACTGACTAAACTCTGCTTGTCCTTCATGCTCTGGTTGCTGTGGAATATACCTCTAACTCCCCAGCCTCCCTGCTCTCTCCCTGAGGTCCTCCTATTTTTCCTGTATTCCCACTGTACATCTTTATTTATTTAATTTTTTGAAGTATCTATCACACTGAACCATAAGTGCATATTTTTCTGGTCGTCTCCTCCAGGAGATCATAATTGCATACTCTCCTTGTCTTCAAGAAGTGTGACTTGTTTGTCCTTGAATTGCTCATGCATTGTACAGTGTCTGACACATAGATACTCGGTTGTGTTGACTGACCAAAGAAACTGCAAATCAAAAACTTACAAGTGGGAGGGGGTATATCAATCAAGGTTCCATGGGAAAGATGAATAATTCTGTGGAGACAGTTAATTCTGTAATTTAGATAGGGGAGGGAAGAGAGTTACCAAGGAATGACTTTGGAGTTTTGAACCTGACTAAATGGAACAAGTGTGACGTCATTAATGAAGGCATGGAACACACAATAAATCTAGGGTAAAATGAGAGGCAGAGGGTAGAAAATAGCAGTAAAAATGGTGAGTTTGGGTTATTTATGGAAATAGGTCCAGCAGTTGGTTGTAGCTCAGATTATCAGATGAGATTAGAGATATAGGTCTGGAGCTCTTCCACTTGGAGATAGTAGCTGAATCCATAGATGATTCATATGGGGTCATCAAAAGACAGAATATAAAACAATATCATTGCGGATAGAGATAGAGCCTTGGGGGAGGCACATTGTTAAGTGGTAGGAGATAGAAGGCAACCTAAAGAAAAGTTTGAGAATGGGGAATTGTCAGGTTCATTGCACCATTGCCCCCATTCTTCCCTTTTTGCCAGTAGAATTTATGATCCTAGATAGTCAATCCCTTCTACCCAAACATGGGCTGTCTCTTTAGCCCATAATTATATATCCTATTATATTGACCAAAGATCTTGCCCATTTGAACAGGTAAATCAGATGCCTTCAACTTCACCTCTTCAAATGAGGTACATCTGAATGTCAAGGTGATTGGCAGAATGCTAATGCACAATAACCAGAAATTGAGTTTATCTTCCGAGATCTTAATAGAAGATCCTCCTCGGGAGGAAACCTTTCAGACTTATCAGACAGAGAACTGAAATCTATTTACTTTTCATTTGTTTTTCACCCTATCTATTTCTGTCATTTTCCTTTTTAATTACCAGGGATATTTGTATGGAAAACAGGGTTCCTTCTTGTTTCTGTCAGATCTTGCGGTTGATGTCTTATTTCCTTCCATTGCGCCAATTATTAAAGCTGCAGTAGAATCTCTATTGAGCACATATAGTTTCCTAAAGATCAATTTGGAGCAGATTAGATGTGAAGAGAGGTAGATGAATATAGAAGGGATATTGGAGCGGGGGCCAGCCAGGAATAGTACATTAGGAACGGTTTCAGACCTAAGCAGGAGCTGAGAGGCTTTCAGAGGGAATGGGAATACAAGATATCATGCATATTACACTGAAAGATGTGAACGAGATCTCCTAAAGTAATGTCAAATGCACTAGAGGAGTCGGGGCTGGGGAGGTCAGCAAGACGGTCCAGACTTGTGGAGCTAGAACACACCTTCCTTCTGTGCTTGGAAAGAGGGACCCCTCCTCCTTGTTACAGAACATTTGAAGAACTTCTTAACTATGAGGAAAATGTTCAGGACACACTGCAAAAGTTGCTCAGCCACATCCATTGATTTACATGGAAACCATGGGGTTCAGTCACATAGAGATCTGTGTGAAGACCTGAAGGCCCTCAAGGAGCTTAGACTGGGAGGAGAGAAAATCGGGTGAAACTCACCATGGGTGAAGATACGATCAGACCATCGATGCGATGAAATACCATGAAGTAGCATGACCTGGATGTTGAGGGAAGGAAGTGGTTCAAGGTCAAGTCTGAAGCTGGTTCCAAACATTGCTAGATCTTCTTTCTCTACCTGATGTGTTTTGGGAAAGAAGTTGTTTACAAAGGAAAGAACCCTGTCATTTCGCCTTTCTGTTCTTCCATGGGAAAGGCCTCTGAAAGAACTGTGCTGTGACATGAGGAAGGTGTTTTACACCTGATCATAAAGGGACAAAGGCCCCTAGAAGGCAGTAGTCTAGATGTGGTTGCTAACTCCCTGTGGGACAGAGTAAAAGCTTTCAAGGACAGTGACACATGTGGACTCCAGAGCATGAAGCTGGAAATCTGATAAATGTGAGAAGCTCTTCTCCCACCCAGGAATTTCTACAGAAAATAACTGGGGAGGGAGATCCTACGGCAAGGCTAGACTTCTTGCTAATCAAGCAGCTGGATGCTTACAGCACTGAGGCAAATTGTGGAGTTCCACTAAGTGGAGTACATTGGTAAGTTCATGGTTTCAGCGCATGGACTAGTTCTTATTCGGTTAGCATTAGGCCATCTAAAAATAATAGTAATGAAATGAATGGATCCATCCTCATCATTTCTATTTTGTGGTCTAAATTCTTTTTTGGCAAGAAGAGCAGGAAGGTCTGAGAACCATCTGTGTTCCCCTTGACACCCAGGGTGCAACCTGAAGACCCTCTTCCAAAAGTGCCCTTTGCCCTTCTCAGAGAAGAGATCAGCAGAATGGCCCATGCTGCTATACAACACATAGTCAACAAGAATGCAGGGCAGACAAGGACACACTGAGGGTATTTTGTTAATTCCAGTTGATTCTAAGCATTGTGTGGCAGAAACTCACTTTCAGAGTCTGTTATCTACTAAAGAATAAAAGAGCAATTGTTCTCAAGCAATGGGGGAAATCAGCTCATTTGCAAAGACTGTTACTTAATGAGGCTCCTTGGTGACTTTTCAGAGACAATTTTAGACATTGAAAAGAAATGTTTCACCTCCTTGCTGTGCCCTATAGTCTCAAGCAGAAGAAAGGGGAAACCTTAAGTGTTGTTTCTTTGCTTGCTTCCTACTAAAGCTTTGCTCATTTACGCTGAAGTTGTGCTAAACACGTGATGAGCGTGCAGGCAGGTCAAGAAGGAAGCTGCCTACTGTTGGACCCTCTCCCAAGCAAAGTTCATTATCATGCTGGCCTCAGACCACTTTAGCTGTCATCAGGTGAGGAGAAAAGAAAGACCTGTGTGAAGAAAAAGTTGTCTTACAATATAGACTTCAGAGGGGTACCCCAGTGAAAAAACTGCTAGTGCTCTGAAAGGCTCACTCCTTCCTTTTTTCCTTTTTACAAATATAGATGTCTCTTTGATTCCACTTCTTCTTTAACTTCATTCTCTTGCTAGTGAAAAAACTGCTAGTGCTCTGAAAGGCTCACTCCTTCCTTTCTTCCTTTTTACAAATATAGATGTCTCTTTGATTCCACTTCTTCTTTAACTTCATTCTCTTGCTTTTGCTTGACCAGTTTGTCTCTAATCCCATAACCCCCCAGAAGGACAGTGTTGACTTGAGTCCTGTCTCATTAAACGGGAATGGGATTCTTTCTTTTATGGCAGATCATTTAAAGGTGTAACTCAATTATTTCTTCTTCCTGGAAGCTTTCCTATTCCCTGACCCTATTTTGAAATTGAACTCCTTCTTCTGTCCTCCTGAGCTCATTGCACAGAAGCCACACTATCGGGAAGTGGACCAGGCCATCTGGTTCCACTATATTGCCAACTGCTATAATGCTGGAAGAGAGTTTTCCAAAGCATTCAAGATGTACTCTGAACTTTCTCCATAATAAGCCAGATCTTCCTGGTACTAGGAAATAATTCTAGCTAATGATAGCTAAATGTATCTATTGCTTACCATGCCTGGTATGTTACAGGTAGTGATTAAAAGGCAGTATAGGGTATAGATTAAGAGTGTGAGGTCCAGAGCCAGAGTCGTTATGTTTAAATCCTGTCATTGAATCCTTGTGTGACCTTGGGCAAGCTACTTTACCCTTCTGAGCCACAGTTTTCTCCTTCATAAAATGGGGATTATTATATTGACTATAAATTGTTGTTAGGGTTAAAAGAGATGATCTAAAATACAGCACTTATCATTATACCTGGTATGTAGTAAAAAAAAAAATTATTCTTATTATCCATTGCTTATCTCCAAATGCTTAAGTGTAATCTTCAACACTTCGTTATATAGCAAGGGTCAGAGCTTCTGAAATGGATGCACAGTGAGACTGGTGGCTGAAGACCAATGAGATGGTGATTGTGGTAATAATCTAGCACACTTTCTTTTCTAGAAGATGGGTTTAAGTCTCTGCTCAAGAAGCTGATTGGTAATGCTGCCATAGACTGATATTCCCTCTTTCTGAGGCACAGGGTTATTTTACCAGATTTCTCCAATTTTAGTCTTTGGGAATCTAGGATTTAATATTTGCCATGGGAGGCTGGGGACCTGTAACTAGCAAGACCAGAATAATTTCATACCCAACTCTTGGAAAAAGGAAGGACAACACTTCTTCTCAGGATTGCTCGAGGGTGAATATTGGATGTACCCACATTGAATGAATTCTTTTATGTCTGTTTATCTCACTCATCTCTGTCTCTGTCTCTGTCTCTCTCTCTGTCTCTGTCTGTCTGTCTCTCTCTCTCACATACACACATACACACTCCACATACATGTACACATATGTACACACACCCCTCCCAGAAGAGCCGTTTGGCCACCTAAAGGAGTGTTATGAGTCTCTGTCTGTCTGTCTCTCTCTCTCACATATACACATACACACTCCACATACACATACACATATGTACACACACCCCTCCCAGAAGAGCCGTTTGGCCACCTAAAGGAGTGTTATGAGGAATTACATAATTTAATCACATAAGATATTGTGAGTTGTTCCCAGGAAGGGTAAAATTCTCAAACTGTTGGAGTCATTTTTATTAGCACTACTCCTAATAGGAATTACTGTTGTCATTAGTCAATGTTGGGTATCACTACTTTCTGTGATGACACTTATCATGTTGTTAGCAATTACACAGAACTCCCCAACTCGGAGAGCTCCATGTAAATCACCAATGCCATTTCCTGTAGTAGAGTGCCCCCTAGCATCTCCACACATCTTGTAGTTTAATTTGCTCTTTGAGGCCCCAAAGAACAATTGCTAAATATCAGGGGCAATTTTAGCTATTTAAGGATGTAGGCTCTTCAAGAGCTTAAATGCCCAGCATTAATCTCCTGAGATTTGTTCATGTGATTTCACAACAGCTGGAATAAATAGCGAAGAAGACATTTTGGACAGCCTAATCTGCCAGAAGCAAAGCAGGTGGCTTTTTCAGGTCACACAATTGAATTAAAAAGTCCCATTTATTTTGCCAAGTCAACTTAATTTTTTAACCTGTTAATGATCTTTCTTTTGCAGAAAAGCAGTAAAGAAGTGGGCAGACTTTTGTTAGGCAATGCTTAGCTCTTTGGTGAGTGTATTTGTGAGTGTGTGTGTGAAGGGGAGGGCTGTCTGACTGATTTTAGGTTTATGAGGTTCACTTCTCAATTTTTCCCTTCTATGAAGAGATTTTGGCTGCTGTCTTATTTGTATGTAATTTGGGTGGCTCACCTTGGCATTACATCAAAGCTTTGGGCCCTCTTTTTAAAGCATTTGAGTGTCTGAGAAGAAGGTGGTAGGCTCATGCAGCAGAACAGAAGAGTGTATTGCTTAAACCTCTCTCTGAAGGCAGGGAGGGCGAGGGGGAGGTGTGAGATGTTTTAAAAATAAGACATGCTGCTGAATTCCCTGCCAACCTCCGTTCATGCTGAGTGGAGTGTAAGTAACAAGTATCAGATAGTTCCTCCAGATGTCAGCTATTTAAAGAGGCACATGCTAGAAGTTCTGTGGACAGCAGCCCTCTTATCCCTGGTGTTGGTGCCAGTGGTGTTGGTGGTGGTGTTGGTGGTCTGGTACTGGGAGGTGAAGCACGCCTCAGAGGACCTTTTATCAACAAGAAAGTGTGCATTGTGCATTTGGGAAGTAAGAAAAATTAGACTGTAGAACAAATGACTTCCTAATAACTCAAGAAGGCCATTATATCAAACTTAGTACAAGTAGCATTTGATTTTTAAATGTATGATGCAAGAAGAACATTGGGAAGCCTCAATTCCTGTAAAATTATCATACTATCCTTGAGAAATTGACTAGTAGGCTAAGAAATTATACGAGAAGAATGATTATTTAAATTCAATTTTAAACTTTACTATTTTACCTAAAATAAACAGACTCCAAGAAAAAAGTTACATCTGTTATCTTTCATTATGTTTTTGAATCCCAGTGGTGAAGGACTCCTTTCAGGACATAGTAAATTAATTTGTTTAAATAGTAACGACTGGGAGGAAATGGTAGGGTCAAGTTTGCTGATAGTTTTCAGAATTTATAGCATTGATGTCTTAATCTTTACTATAGTAAATGCCCTACCCCACCCCACCAGCTCATTTGATATTTTATTATGCTCATGCTTAAAACTTTCTGCAGGAGAGTCGTAAAAATAATGAACCTTCATTGCTCATATTTTTAAAATAATCTGTTCTCCTTCCACTTGTATAAATTCAGACTTGATTTCTTTCCTTACTTCAGATCACAGCTGTTCCTTAATAACTAGAGGAACTCCAGAGCATGTAGTTTTATGATTTTTCTCAGGGTCAGTTCTTCCAGTTTTATGTGGAAATGGAAATAAGAGACCTCTCAGCTCTAGGCTCATTTGGTGACAAATTTAGTTAACAAGCCCTTCCTTTCTGCTGGAGATGACATTGAGCTGAACTCATCGGAGTGCCTTGTGTGAATCAGACATCCAAATAAAAACACTTACCTCAGGGAGAACAGGGAGGCAGAAAAAAGGGGATCGTGTGATTAACTGAAGGTAGCATTTCTAGAAAAGGAAGTTTGATCTTTTCCTTCAACCACCACACCTCTCCCATTGGAAGGCTAGAACAAAGAGAGATGTGTTTGGTTATGTCAAACACAGTGGGATCAGATGTCCTTCAAACAAACTGACTTTGAGAGACACTGTGGCTGTAAGTTTTATTTTTGCCTTGCCATTTATTTTCCGGATTCTTCTGCAGACATCCCATGTTGAGACACTTGTGAAAAGAGATAAGAAGCAGGTGCACAGAGGAGAATGACGACCTCTGTAGTCACTGTGTGGCTACTTGTAAAAGGTTCCAGTGTCTTATCATTAGTTTGTCCCTTGGTAGGGCAGGAGAGACTGAGCTTTTGTTCATGTTGTTAAATAAGGAACACTGTGTGTCAAAAGGAGCAGACTTCCTTACCTGCTGTTTACAGCTACGGGAGAGGAGGTGTTGGTTTTTCTTCTAAGCTCTGCCTTCCAACCCCTTTTCTTACTTTCTGTTTCACATGATCTCATACAGAAAACTTCTGCCTTTCAAATGTAGAACTTGTTCTGTCTGTCGTCAGCATTTATAGCTTCTCTAATGTTTTTCTAAGACCTTTCTCTGCAGGGAACATCACTGTGGTTCTAGCATCAATAGCATAACACTTTAGATTATCCTATATATATATTTATACTCATTCTTAGCTTTTCTTCTTCAACTTTGAGTCATAATATGGAATGAAAACTGAGTCCAAAGTTGATATTCTGGGGTCTTCTGGATAGTGCACAGAACTATCTTCAGTATATTACGTAGGAAGGTTGGACCTTGACAAGAAAGTCCATCTCACTTCTTCTGTCCCTTCCACCTTTCTCTTTACCTGCACATGGTGGGGAGGATGCCATACACTCAGTTATACCAGAGGGCAATTGCTGATGAATTGGAACTGTGGGATGACACTGCTTATGTGTATCCCTGAAATTTCCTCAAGCCTTGTACATTTATTTTCTGTTTCACACTTGTCTAATATTTGTGATATATAAAAATATATGGTACCCTACTGTTACCATAAAGAGATGTGTCATGGTTCTCATAAACAAATAGACATACACTACATATTTTAAAAGGATTAATATCTCTCTATATATTCTATTTTATTAAACTAGCTAAATTTGAATAATTTTGTAAGAATAAAAAATGACAGACAAGTCTTGGGGTGCTAGCAGGTGGGAAGGATGACATAGCTTTAATAGAACAGTGAAACTAAAGTAATTAATAAGAAAAAAAAGAGGAAAGGAAAGAACACTCTTTCCCATTTAAGGCCCACAGAACTCAGCTAAGCCAGAAAACAGAG
Organism: Galeopterus variegatus; assembly: GCF_000696425.1. Lineage (NCBI taxonomy): Eukaryota > Metazoa > Chordata > Mammalia > Dermoptera > Cynocephalidae > Galeopterus > Galeopterus variegatus. The sequence continues at coordinate 174,402 of NW_007729187.1, forward strand.
AGGACTGTGCTGGTGAATACTTTTAACAACTCCCTCACCTCTACCCCCATGGTCACCCACAACATAGGTGTATATTTTCTCGGCATGATTTAGTTTCTGGTGCTATTCTGCATTTCTCAGCTTGGGGGCTGAATTCCTCAGCATCCTTGCCACATTACAAAAATAGAAAACCCAATATCATAGTCATACCATCACCCCACTTGCCACCCACAGAGTTACAGAAGAGCAGGCAGGCCTCAGTTTTCAAAATGATTGTATTCCAAAAGTTTCTTTATAAATTCTCAGAGCTCAGATTATGTTTTTCCAGAGAAATGGTATATTCTATTTCTAGAACTCAAGTACCTACTAACCCAGAATGCTCCCAATATCCTAGTCTAGAGCTACTATATTCAAGTACCTGGCCACATAGAAAATGGTATCTGAAGGAATGTCTATTTGGAATTTTAGCTTAGAATACCAACAACACATTTCTTACCACTGCAGATTTTATAATGAGATCCAAGGTTCCCAACCACCCACTAACTGTCTGCAAAGATTCCAGCCAGGATAGATACAGGTAGTTCTTATATCCTGAGTCAAGGTAGGTGTTAAGAGGGGACTCAAGGGCAAGAAGGGGCTCTAGTTGGAAAAGGATGTGGGGAGGTGCTGGACTGGACATGCTGGGATGCAGTGAAGAGGAGGGTGAGATGTATTTGAGCGGAATAATAGAAGCAGTGGGGATGGAGAGACAAGGGGAGGGGGGATAAAAGCTGAAGGAGTCGGGCTTTAATGGTTAATACAGAAGAGAAGCAGAACATAATTCAATTCAATTTGATTCAACACCCTTTGTTGAGTACCCAATCCTGTACGTTCCAGAAGAGTGAGTGGAGTTGAGTGAGAGGAGATGTCCACAGTCAAGACCTTCTGTAAGGGGGAGACAGGTGCATTTGCAGATTTGCATTCATGGGGCAGATTTGTTCAGTCCCAGACTAGAGATTCGAAAAGAGCACAGGAAGATTTGTTCTGACTCGAGAATTAGTGAACGTTTCATGGAAGAGGAAGCACTTAAGCTAGGCCTGAGGATGTTAACTGCCTAATGTGAGTGGGGGATGGAAGTATATGCACGCTCCAGGGAAACAGGTGGGTGGGATCAAAACCCAGAGATAAGAAAAGTGTCTGGGGGGTGGGAGGGGAGTGAGAGAATGGCAACCTGGCTGTAGAGTAGAGGGTTAGGAGGGGACGCGAAGTCACAACTTAACCTGCAGTGGATGCTCTTCTTCAGCACGCACATTCTCCTTGGCCTCTAATGAGACCCCAAACCTGCAGGCATGTTATTGCTCTAGTGGGGTAGCAGGAGTGAGGATGGGAGAGGGTACTGAGGAGGGGGCCTGGGGCTTTGAGAATCTGGTTTGGGGCTCAAAAAGATTTTCCCCACTTGCTTCTCCTCTTGCCCAAATGCCACCTGGCCCATCGTTTGACTCTAGAATTTTGATGAGATGGAAGTAAGAATGATGAGATGGAAGTAAGAATGACAGCATGGCCTTGGAGCTCAGATTGGGTTTCAGGATATCCCAGGCATCAGCAACAGGGAAACACAGGGGATGAAAAATTTTAAAAGAAATGGGGAGGCTCGGAATGCTGGTTCACACATTGTACAAAGTTGATGGTATAAAAGACTGGGTCAGTCTGTATTTTGCGAAATACTCAGAAGCCTCTGTTCTCCTGGGCCCCTCCTGCCAACAGCTTTGTTTAAAAGGACCAGTGAAAGGGCCCAGTTCTCAAATTTCTTACCATGCAAGGAAACCTCTGCAGGATGAATGCCAAGGTTTGGGTTGCTCTCTGATCACCGAATTCGGAGATGCTGGTAAAAAGAAGGAGAAGGAAAGGAAGAGGAAAAGGAATCATCTTTCCAAGTATTCATCCAAGGCATAAGACTTCTATTAAAAAGTTGAAATGCCTATTTCTGTCTCAGGAATTAGGGGAGAGGACAAATGCAGACAGGGAGGCAGCCACACTGACTGCAGGTGCTGCACACACAGCGGTCCATCAGAGCGGGGAGAGAGCTGTGCATTTCAGAGAAGGCAAATGGCCATTGACATTCACAGGGGCCTGGAGAGGCTGGATGGTTCCTGGGTCATCAGCCACTGATAGGTACAACATGAGGGAGGAGTTGGGCAGCTCTTGGCCTCCACTATCTCTATTGGCTTTTAGGGCCTGCCTATGTGACTACTGCAGGGGAGGTAGGAGATTTACACACTTCAAGTGCAGGTGTGTGAGTGCGTGTGTATGCTTTCTCCATCCTGTTTGCTTGACTCCAGTCTTAATGATGAACTACTAGGGAAACAGAATTCGAGTCACTTACTGCCTCTTGACCATTCCTCAAGTGAATGGACACAAAGACTTTATGTTAAGATTCATAGCAACTTAGAAGCTATAATTTTGAGCTTTAAACATCTTTTGACAAAATTCTCTTGACCACATGTATAGAAATCTCCATTTTGTTAGCCACAGAATACCACATCTATGTAACATATACTAGATGAGTATTGCCATAAATTTTTTAAAGAATTACCAACCCTGCTATCTAAATAAATGTGCTAAAATTTGAATATTATGCACACATCAATACACTTGGGAAGATTGGAATACATCTCTCTGTCCTAGCTGAGCTTAGGTGAAATGTTCGACTTGTAAGAAAACATGTTTTGATATCTTTGTAAAAAGGAGAGTGTGTGTGTGTGTGTGTGTGTGTGTGTGTGTGTGTGTGTGTGTGTGTGCAGGAACATGTTAACCATCAAATTAGGAGGCAAGAGATTTGGATCTTATTTTTACTATTGATTTTTATGCATCTTTGGTTACTATTCCTTTGTAGAATTCAGTTTTCTCATCTATAAAATGAGAAATTTGAAGTAATAAATGATTCTTAAACATTTGGGAGTCATAAACTTTTCAAAAATCTGAAGAAATATTTGGACTTTCTTTTTAGAAAAAAAAAATGCATATCCAGACTGAATTGAATGCAGCTTCAGGAAGGAATTTTGCAGACCATTTTCAGGGTGGTCATATCTGGGCACAGAAATCATGCACTGCACAACTACAAGGGGCACAATTCACATAGACTGTGTTGTAAATGATCCCCACTTAGAGGTGTGCAATGATGTGGCCATCTTTACAGTAGTTCTTTGAACTCCAAGTTAAGAACCCTCAGGTCAAGCGTGCTCTAAGATTCTTTCTGTGTCTGAATGTCTTTTATTCCATAAATGCTGTTATAATTATCAACAACTCTCTATTGATCTGGGTAGGTTGCCATTACAAAATACCACAGACTGGGTGGCTTAAACAACAGGAATTTATTTTCTCACAATTTTGGAGGCTGGAAGTGCATGATCAAGATGCCCAAGGGTTAGGTTTCTCTTTGGGCCTCCTCTCCCCTTGGATTCCAGATGGCTGCCTTCTCTGTGCCCTCACATGGCTTTTTATTTTTTGTGCCTGCATATTCCTGGTGTCTCTTTCTCTTTTTATAAGGACACCAGTCCTATTGGATTAGCCCCCCCACCATGACTTCATTTAACCTTAATTACATCCTTAAAGGCTCTATCTCTAAGTTCACTCACATTGGGGATTAGGGCTTCAACATATGTATTTTGGGAAAACACAATTCAGTCCATAACAAACCCATTCTGATAAACATATTGCAGAGAGTAATAGTTAACAGCTACAGGAATCAAAACATCTTTCAGATCCCCTCCACATGTAAATAAGCCTACCAAAAGTTAGAATAAAATATGCTGTTTTTCAAAAAGAGGATTTATAACTGATAGCTGTCTATCTGCTGCTATTCTTATTAAAGGGGACACTTTAAGAGAGCTTTATTTAGAAGTAAAAAATATATACTTTTTTAAAACTTGATGTTGTAAAAGCAAATTAACTTTGGAATTGGTCATCAAGAGCCCTGGTCAAATGTTGTGTGTACTGGGAGAGAAAATGAGTTAGGAGGGTGGAACTTTTAATAACTTATAAATATTTTTAGTTTTCATTTTTTTTGGAGCCATGCATGTAATCAGCTTTGCGTGATGTTAATCAAGCAACCAGAACTCTCTTCCACATCTGGTAAGTGGGGGTGGGGGAAGTTGGGGGCTGCTATTTCTGCTATTCCTGCTATTCCTGATTTTCCTTTAACTGTAGTGGGAGAGCGGAGGCTGAGAAGAAAAGGCCAAAAGTTTCTTGTAGTTTTTATTTCTTTATTTATGATTGCTACCCCCATGCCACATTTAGTAACCACCACCTGCTGAGTAACTCCCAAAGCAGCAACCATTTTGCACCCTACCCCCAGCTCTCTAGTACCAGCAGGAGCTAAAGAGAAACATTCAAGGAGAAGAAGATTCGAAATTGCTGGGTGTTCTCTTTCCTAAAGCTTCACCATGACGCTATGGCCATTTAATGTATTTAGTAATGAGTCAAGCCTGTGAATTAGTGGTGTTATAGACCACCAAGTATATATAGCACCGCCCAATAGCATACCATCCTTTCGTCCTTTTCACTTTGGATGCTCTGACCTTTCTCTCTATTCATCTTCTGTACACCGACAAGGTATACATTTTAGGAAATGACATCTATCAGGCACAATGAGTCCCTCTGCGACGCTTTACTACACACAACACTCCCTTGGATGAAATGGCTCACTCTCTGCCTTAATTGGGTTGAGATATATGCTGCTGAGGACTTTTGCCCTCCCATCTCTCTTCTACCACCCCTCCCTTGTGAATTATCTTCTTGATTCCCAGGAAATCCACAGAAAACATTTTGCCATTTGTATTCATTTGCTTAAAATTAAAAGGGGGGCGGTTGGTCAAGCCAGGCAGGAGAGAGGTGTGGCAGGGAAAATGAATAGTAGGTACAAACACACCAGCAGGTATTATAATTCCAAAGTTGTGCAGCTCTGTAGTCTCTGTTCTGTTGTAAAAATTAAAAAAGACCTGAGAATCTATATGAGATAGTCAGTGCTTATATGAGTTGCCTAATGTCTGGAAATTGATGTTAGAGCTAAGGATTAAAATCCAGATATTTTTATTTCTAAAGTAGGATGAGAATATGTCTCTTGACCACACCATATTCAACCATTAGAAATAATACATAGCAGAGTCCCTCATACATGAGTCCAATATCTGGTTTAAAGGGACTGAAGTACGGTCTTTCTTCTGGGGTAACTTTTGAAAAGTCTTCTGATTTTCTCTGGCTCTAAGTTTTACATACAAGGGATCTTCACAAAGTTCATGGAAAGATTCTTATTATCTTTAAATTCTGTTTTAACATGAACTTTTTGAAGTACCCTTGTATGTGTGTGGTGTCTATGAGGGAGGTGTGTGTGTGTGCTTTTTTCCTTTGGTTTTCTATTTTCCTTACAGATTAAAGGTAGCTTTTTGTTCATTATTGTTACTGATAATGTTATTCATATGAAAGTTTTCTTTTGGAATATTGTTTTCAGGATTTTCACTTTAAGAAGATCAAATCTTAAAGAGTACCAGATGCATTTTCTTGGTATTTAGTTCCCAGGTTGGGCAGTACATTTTAAAATTATAATTGATTTTGTCAGGATATTGAGTTTGGGAGTGAAGACTAGAAATCTTTGGAAATGAACATCTCTATTCATCAAATAGAAATAGAATACTGTAAATGTTTGGGGGACTCACTCTGATGTACAAAAGGAAGGGAGCAACTCCTGAAATAAAGAAAGCTTTAGCTTAGTTTGTGACAGGAACATAGGAAGTAAACCTACTTATAGGTATCTCCTAAGACTCCAACAATTAGATAAACAGGTGCAAGTTATATGAATAATGAATGGATTATGGATTATCCACTAATTTAATGTAACCCAAGGTTGCGTTTTCCATTTTCAGATGATGAACACAAGCTACTTTTAAAGTATGAATCGCTTAAGCACTATTAATAAATATCATTATCTAATGCAAATGCTTTGGGCGTCATTTAATTATAATACATATAACTGAAAGTTCTTTGAGAACTTAGATTTTTTTTTTTACTTTAAGTATTGCACAGGAGGGTGCATGAAATACATAAAATAATTATTATATAATTGCCAAAACTCTGAGACAATCTTTTGTATGTCATTTGTTTTATGTTATTACAATGCAAACATCTGGCATGTAAATATAAACATAGTTACAGAAAAATTTGTATTTAAGAGAAACATAACATTTCATTTCATTGATCAAATAAAAGATCATTTAATTTTTTAATCACAAATATTGTGAGGTTTTTATAATTGACTTTGATATTATATTGTGGGCAGAAATATGAAACATAATTATTGATTCCTCAGAATTTGTACTTTTTGTGTTATATTTCTTGTGTTTTTGAAAGGATGGGACTGTCTAATTGTTCTATTTGGGGTTGCAAATATATCCATTATTTCTAGTCTGTTAATTATGCTATTTAAATTACCTATAGCCTTGCTAATTTTTGCCAGCTTATCCTATCAGTTTTAATAAGGATATGGTAAATTTATTTAACAAATAATTATTAAGCACTTACTCTAAGCATTGTTGTTGGTTCTGGAGAACTGGCAGTAATCAAAGAAACAAAAACATCTACTCCCATGGAAGATACGTTTTAGTATGGTTTTTGATCATGGATTTTGTCATTTCTTTTTTCAGTCTACCAATATGTGCTTTATATATTTAGAATCTATGTTGTTATGTGCATCCAGATGAAGGACTGTTATATCTCACAAGTTAATTGTCTTCTGGATATATTGATGTTTTTGGCGGTAAAGCCTGCTTAATCCGATGACAATATTTCCTTATCTATTTTCTTTTGGTTAACATTTGCTGAATATGTTAGTAAGAATACTAATTGGTGGGTATGTTAGTACTGCTTCTCTAGATGATCCACAGATCCAGGTTGCTTCTTTCTTGCTCAGTCATACCACCTTGGGCCACCTACCAGTTCAGACTTTTCTGTGTGAGAGAGAAATGCACCTTCCATATTATTTAAGCATAGTTATGTGATCTCAGTTTTAGAAAAGGGAAATTTTTATCCTAATTCATATACCCAGCATAAGTTAACCAAAAGAAAACAGATGTGGTAATGTCCTCATCCATATGGCTAAAGTTGACTATGTCCACATCCACATTCCAGAAAAGGGTCAAAGAGAAAGAAAACAAGCATCACCCTCTTAAAGCATGACTTGGAAGTTGCACACATTAACTGTGTAGGATTTAGCCACAGCATAGTAAAGTGATTTAAACCATGGACTCAGAAGATAGGTGTTTTGGGTTCAAATCCTGGCTCTGCTATCTACTGGCTTTGTGAATATGAACAAGTCACAATCTGTGCCTCCTTTTCCCAGTTGTAAAAGAGAGACAACAGTAATAACTAGCTTATAAACATTATAAAATGTTATTATTCTTATTGAAAACTGTTACAAATTTGTTGCTGTTGGTAGCGATAGTAGAAGTAATAGAAGTGACACAGCGCTTACTTAGATTTATCTCTAACAGTTCCTTTGCTCACCATTGCCTCTTGCATTCCACTCCATTTCTCTGGAATTATTTTCTTCATACCGAAATGCATCCTTTAGTGGTTGTGCCAGAGATAGTTTGTGAGTGGTAAGCTTTCCAAAACTTAACTTATCTAAAAATGTCTTAGGCTTACCTCTGATTTTAAATGAGTTGCCTAGATATAGAAATCTGAATTGACAGGCATTTTATCTCCACATGAAGCTACTAAACTCATCATCTTCTGGGCTCTGCTTAAAAGTAGTATGTTGATTTAAATATTTAAAATTTTATTTTTAGTGTTCTTTGGTTTCATTATGAGGAACTAAGGTGTGGCTATTTTTTTGCTTCCTTCATAAATTTTTTTTTTTTTTTTTGTCTTTTTCCGTGTCCGGCAACGGATCGCAACCCTCAGTGTTGCCCCCGTACTGGACCGGGGACCGGCAACGAGATCGCAACCCTCGGCGTTGCTCCCGCGCCTCGCTCAGCCAGTGAGTGGGAACCGGTCTGTATGTGGGATCCGAACCCTCGGGCGGGAGCGCCGCCGCACTTCCCAAGCGGCGCACTATCCAGTGCGCCACCGGGCCGGCCCTTCCTTCATAACTTTTAATAAAAGAAATCACATTACTTAAATCTGAAAATTTCCCAGCCATTATCTTTTTGAATATTGCCTTTCCTTCTCATCTTCTCTGCTCTTTGTAAAATTCTTACTAGATGTATGCTGGACTTTTGATATAATCTTTGATGACTTTTAATCTCTTTTATATGCTTTATAAAAATCCCTTTTTCTCACTGTGCTACTTTCTGGAAAGTTTCTTTAGTCCCATCTTTCCAGTTCATTAATTCTCTCTTTGGCTACATCTACATAATTTACCAACTAATTTTTAAAAAAATTTTGTTAATTGTGTTGTATTTCCAAAAGAATTTAGTTCTTTCTGAAGTCTTCCCTTTATCATAATACCTTTATTTTCCCTTTGTGGTTTCTATAATTTCTTTATTTAATCATTTCAACCATATTTACCTTGGCAATTTATTTCAGATTGTTTTATAATGTTACATTCTTGGGTTTCCTATTCTCTTGTTGTAGCTGTTAACTCGCTCTTGTGGTAGACTGTCTTCTTGCTGGATTATTATTTTTCTTATAAGCTTATTTTCTACTGATGTTTATGTTGCTATAGGACCATGCATGCCTTACTCTACAGTAATATTCTAGGGGAATATTCCAGCTTATTCTGACACTGAAATGCTATAGTATATTAAACAAGTCACTCTCTGTCTCTATATCTCAGTTTCTCTAACTTACATGTCTCCTGAATATCTAACTTTTCTCTTGTTCATAACAGCTGCTGAGAAGGAATGGCCTTGTGTTGGTTAGACAAAGCAAAGTAGTTCTGCTTCTGTCTCAGAGTTCTCAAGCTACATGTCTTTATTTAGGGGGATTCATTTTTATTTATGTTTAGTCCACCAGGATTTCCTGCTGGGAGGTAAGGGACAATAGGGTAAGCCAGCCAGCATTCTCTTTCCATAGCATTGAGCTTTTCACCAATAAAGGATGCCCTCTTAGATCACAGAAACAGCAGCTGTGTAGGTGTTGTTAGTGGGGAAAAAACAATGTTTGGTATTTAAAATAGAAATACAAAATTGTTAATATGTCTAGAGACAACTTGTACTGCATGCAGTAAAGAAAAATGATGTTCTAGTGCAACAATACTGCTTGGTCTTGGATATATTTCACAGAAGCCTAAAATTCCTCACCACAGTGAATGAGGTTTTAATAAATGGGGGTATGCTAAAATTTTTGCAGCATCTATGAATTGGGTTTGAGCCTTAAAACAAGGCCAAAAGATCACATTTAAGTAAATTTGGAAGTAAAGGGCAAAGAGAAATTTAAAAGGAAAATTTAATCAGTGTCATATAATCTTAAATTTGAAAAGGAACTTAGAGGATATATGCTCCATCCTCTCTTCTGGGTCCCTAAAAGGCATCTTACTACTTGAACATTTCTGTGATAGAGAGCTCACTGCCTTGCAAGGCATCACTTCAAATTTTGTAATGGCTCTGAATGTTAGACACTCTTCCTTATAATAAGGTAATTGTGTATTGTGGAAGTCCCCCCCCACCCACCCATACTGAAGAAATGTTCTCGCCTACAGTAATTAAATGTATCTCAGTAGTATTTAACAAACATTTAATGAATGCCCCCTATGGGCCTGACACTATGCTAAGTTTGTGATAGGGAATATTGTCACCTCCATTTCAAGAGGTGACAAGAAAAAAAGTTTTCAGAGTCTAGGTAACTTGTCTAAATAAATACTAGTAAATACTGGAGCAAGGATTTGAACTCACACCATCTGATCCTAGAACCAGGCCCTGGTTCCCAAATGATTTCTATATGCATTACGTAGGGGACCCAAATATAAACCAACTGATAATAACAGAACGTGACAAGTGTTAACAGAACAGGGCTTTAGGAAAATAGGAAAAAAACAACTAATTCTGTCTGACCAGATGGAAAATGGTAGAGTTTGAAGACATAGATATCAAAGCCGAAATACTGTTATCTTAATGTTGTTTCATCTATTTGAGGAACAGTCTCTTCCTTCTACGTATGACATAGACTTACATTTCAGTACCCCCCTGACCTCCTCATCAGTTTTGGAAAGTGCCAAATCCTCAGTGCTGGTGGGGAATGCCCTTCTCATCCATCTTGCAAACATCTCTGGAGATGCTTAGATAACACTTTATACCTTCTGTTAGGAGAACATTCATCTCATTCCCTTCTAAGATTTCTCTAAGTGAATTTAAGACTACAGAGTACCAAGGGGAAAGTGCCCATTTATTTTAGTTCTTTGTTCCTCTATCTTAGATGATGTACTTTTGATAGAATAGTGAGTGAGAGAGACATTTGAGTGAGACAGATGCTTGAACTAGGATATTCCTGGAATTAAATGATAGTCTTATGAATTGAATCCAATGGGTATTTTATTATCTGAAAAGTAACTACATGGAATGAATTGAACAAAGGAAAACTCCTACCTATGCAACAATTTAACTTTTTTGATTAATTTCAGTATTTATTTGACCTCTCTGGATAGGGCAACATAGTAATTAGAGGTAAAGTATGTGGCTTCCAACATGTGAATTTTCTTCCCTCCTCTCCCCTTCTCTCTCACTTTCCCTTTCGCCTTTCCCTTTCTGTCCCTTCTCTTCTCTTCCCTACCCTACCCTTCCCTTCTCTTTCCTTGCTTTTCCATATCCCATAGAATAACTGTCTTCTGCACTGGAAGAAAAGGTTGACACCTTTCTGAGCTCTTTAGGCTTTAACAATTTAAGTGACAGATGAAAGCTGGGCTTAAGATGTGCCTCCTTTAGGAAGCCCTCTGTGGATGATTTCACCCCACATTTGAAATCATTCAAGGTCAGGTTCATAATAATAATCAATTTGCAAAGTTCTTTTCAAGTATATCTTCTCGTTGAACCCTCAAAACCATCCCGTGAAGCACGGATTATTCATACATATACTATTGAGGAAACAGGTGCAGACAGTATAAGGTAACTTGCTCAAGGCCACAAAGCCAACAAGTAATTTGAATTCTAGTCCTTTGCCACTCGGTTCATAGGTCATCTTGGCTATGAATCCTTCCTGATAGTCCCTCCCTTCATATAGTAGATTAATTCCATTCCTTATTCTTCTATTGTATTAGTCTGTTTCTGTTCCTTGTAAAAAAAATACCTAGAACTGGGTAATTTGTAAGGCAACAAAATTTATTGCTTACAGTTTCTGAGGATGCAAAGTCCAAAGTCCAGGGGACACATCTGCTGAAGGCCTTCCTTGGGGGTGGCTTCAGGGACACAGAGTATCACATTGCAAGATGTGGTAGAAGCAAAGAGAGAGAGAGAGAGAGAGAGAGAGAGAGAGAGGATGTCGTAATTTCTTTTCAAGCCCTCAGAATCACGCCCGTGACCACCATTATTAATCCATTCATTAGGGCATAGTCCTTAGAATCTAATCACCTCTTCAAGGCCCCACTTTTCAATTACTGTGATAAGATTTCCCAGTCTCTTAACAGTCACAGGGGGATCAAGCTTCTAACACACAGAACTTGAAATACACAATTCAATACATATCATCTGTGTACTTGTTTATTCCTTTATTCTAGCACTTATCACACTGTATTTGAGGATCTGTATATTTGAATAGGACTTATGGTGTGTTTTACTTGGTTTTGGTGGTGTTTTCCTACTAGATTATTTGCTTCCTATGGCTTGAAGTCTCTTCATCACTTGTTCTCCTGGGACTCATCCAGCTCCTTGTCCATAGTAAGCATAAATTGAATGTTCACGAAATAAATGAACTGACACAACAAAGGGAAGGACAGGAGCCATGATCTCTTTCTATTCTAAGTAGAACCTAGTTCAGAGGTACATTCATGAAAACTAAAAAAAAAAACCCAAACACACCAAAAAACCTGTTGAATAATAATGAAATGCTAAATAAATCTAATGGAAATTTAAAAGATTTAGAAAGCATATCTTCTAGGGGAAAGGCTAACTCATTAGAATTTATTTTTTTATTTGAGAGAAGAAAGTCAGAAAATAAAGAGATGAGAAACAGAAATAGCCAGACAGCCCTTCCAGATCCCAAAGCAGACTGGAATCTTGAGAATTCCATCCTACCCTGGGAAAGGATTGCTTAAAAAAAACAATGCCGGCTTTCAGGATAATCCATATTGTCTGGCTCTGGGACCAATTGTTTTGGAGTTGGCTTAAAACATATTTGCTGCAAGGATGTGATGAAGTTGCTCTGTTTTCTGCAGAACACGTGGGAGAGACTTTTCATCCTGTGTTTTGGAATCACAGGGAAGTTTTCATTCACTCACTCCCCTGGAGATCTGTATGTACAACAAGAGAAAACTATCTGTACAGACAACTTTTAAGAAGTCATCTGGAGAAAAAAAGAATAGTAATTATTATTATTATTGTTATTATTCCTGTTTATTGATCATTTACTGTGTGCAAAATTTAAAATTTACACACATTTTACATGTATTAACTTTTTAAATTAATCATTTACTGTGTGTAAAATGTGTATAAATGTAAAATTTATACACATTTTACATGCATCAATTTTTATTAATCACAACAAACCTATTAGCTAGATGGTCTGATTATTTCCATTTTATAGATGGAGAATCTGTGCTACAAAGAGGTTAAGAATCTGTCTACATTTTTACAGCAGCTGAGAAGAAGAATCAGGATCTGAACCCAGGCACTTGAGCACTGAAGTCCAAGACCTAAATCTGTACACACTCTTAAAGTGTCCTCCAAATCATTGATTTGATAATCATACTATAAACATACAAATGATATTAGCCCATGTCACTGTATGACAATAATTCATTTTACTTGATTTCTCTAAGCTAGACTGAGATTTTCATGGTGCTGCTGATGGAAAGTTTAGTTCTCTTATAGCCAAGGAAAAGTAAGTGAAGAATAACAGAGGTTTACTTGCTCAAATCTCAGTGAGGAACTGAGTCCTTAATTGAGTGAAAAAAAAAATTGCTTTCTTATTAAGATAATTTCATTCGAACTTCGAAGGAAGATGACCAAGGTTTACACAGGAACATTTTATATTTTTCTTACCCTTGAAGAAATGCGTGATTCTTTTCATGAAGTAGATATTTCTGTCCCTTTGATCAAACTCAAGAGATGCGGAAAATTTCCTCAAGAGATTTTTCTCAATATCCAAACTCCTGATATCCCTATATCAGCCACAAGGAAGGCAAAGGAATACTGTGGATATTCATAAGAAGGATAGGTTAAAGGAACAGAAGCAATACATACATTCTCTAAACTAGAAATGTATAGAAAGATGCAATTACCTTTTTAAAAAATCAAATCCATGCAGTAGTGATGTCTAAAAGAATAAAGCTTCTCTTTTATACCCCCTAAGTGGAAAATATAATCAAAATCTTCTTAATCTTCTTTTTTGCAGGATTGCTTTCTTAAATAAATGAGCAGAAAGATGAATTATGTGGCTATAAATAAATCTACTGACATAATAAAGCAAAGCCAGACTGTTTTATTTACTGGAACCTATAGATATATTTATAGCCATGTTAACAGTCCTGTATTTTTTTCAGGACTTTTATTTCATTTTACATTATGAGAGTTTAGTTGCTTATTTTTTTGGTTGTTTTTCTCCCCCTAAATTGCCCTTTAGAGTCCTGTGTAGAGAGAGAAAGTAAGGATTTCTACTTTTCATTTTTGGAAAAAGAGGGTCATCACCTAAGAGCTTAGATCTCACACAGAAACAGACTGTTCTGATGCTTTCTGGTCTTCCTGGGTCTGTGCAGTCATATTAGATGTGCCTGAAACAAACAACTTGACAGGTATCTCCTGCTGGCAGCAAAATGGCAAGCCAAAGTCTGCACAGGTGAGAAGAGGCATGTGCCCGGATGAAATGGATTGTGAAAGGTGACGGACAAGGCCATTTTGCATTAGGTGCCTGATGTCTGACACGTTTAGTACAATCCTAAGGCTTATTTTAGAAGCCAAAAAATTCTCCAGACTACTTTACAGCTGAGGCACAGAACAAAACAAGACAAAGGGGCAGCTGGGTAAAAATTTTCACACCTTACCTTGGGACATTCTCCTGGGGGGTGGCAGTGTGGGGAGATATAAGAGCTGGGGGAAGAAACCTATAATGCCAAATTATGAAGTCTTAAGTAATAGAGAAACTCAGCTATTGACTACATGAATCCAGCTACAGAGCTTTTTAAAAACTGCGTTCCATTTAGATATTAAAGGTTCTAAACAGTATGGTTAAGATTCGTTAATCCAAGTGAAGCTAAGCATGGTTGTTTCTGTAAAATTATTTATACTTTTTAACTTTAAATCTGTGATGAGCATAATGATTTTAAATCTATTTCTTTTCTTTTCTGTCTTAAAAAAGACTCTCATCTTCATCCTGTAGCTGTGCACTTAATTCACAAGTCCTCACTGAAAGGACCCACTACAGAAGACAACTTGGGAGAATAGAGGGGAGCTTCTGATGGTCATGTAGGTGACAACAAATCCTTCAGCTAGAATTTTAGCTTCAGGAAGTGTTGAGAAGGTATTACTGGAGCTAAACATCTTAAAAATATATATTTGAAGTCTAAATAGGAGGGTGTTCACTAGAGGGAGGGACAGGAAACACAGGAAAAATTAACGTGTTAAATCAGAGGACAGACATGCATTTATCAGGATAATTGTGGGTTATCTCTTTGGAGTGAAATAAGTAAAATAAATAATTCTTGCATTTGCCCTCTGATAAGTATTCTCAGGATTTGACTGTGCCTCCAAATGGGATCTGCCTTACCAGAATTCACAAATAGTTCTTTTGACATTCTGCAAAAAGTAAATAAATAAATTATGACAAGTAAAATGAATAGTTCCAGCTGTGACGCACTAGCAGCATTTCCAGATTTTGTACTGCATTAAAGATTTTATTTCACTTCATTGCCTAGCAGAGAATTAATTGGAAGGTCCATCTAAGGTTCCTGTGCTTCCTCAGGATGAAGCCAAAACAGAGTCTTCAACACTCAGTACCAATTTAGAAAAGAAGAAAAACATTAAGTGGGTAGGTGGTCAGCTTATCAACTCTAGAAAGCTTGTCTCTGAGGATTGATATTATTAAACACATAAATGCATCAGCAAAACTAACCATATAAGATCATGTGAGCATGAGATTGACAATTGATTCATTGGATTCATTCATTCAGCAAATATTTACTGAGCTCCTATTATGTGTTACCCAATGTTCCATGCACAGGATCTAGGGGAGAACACGACAAAGGCTCAGCCTTCAGGTAGCTTATGATCTTTCTTAAGGAGAGAGACTATGAATAAATACGCAGATACAATAATTTCAGAAAGTGGAGAGTGCTGTGAAGGAAACAGAACAGGATAAGACGATGCACACCTTGCAGAGGTGGTCATGGCCAACTTTAGATGAGGGCCAGAGAAGGCTTCTGAGGAAGTGACATTTGAAATGCATTAATCACATGAAAATCTTGGGGAAAAGCCTTCCAGGCAAGAGAGACTCACGAGGCCATAAAGGCCTTTGGCCAGGAAAGAACTTGGAATGTTCAAAGAGCAGAAGGAAGATCTCAGGGGTTAGAGGGTAGTGAGTAAGCAGGTGTCTGGCAGGAGACGGACCTAAACCTGGTCATCAAGGTCCCGTTAAGGCCATGATAAAGATCCAGAATAAGTCAAAAGTGCAGAGGGAATCCACCCGGGCAACTAAATCAAGGAGTGTATGGATTGAATGGGAATGACCATGGGTGTTTTAGGATATTAAGAATTTTACCTGGCTTTTCTACTAAAATAGCATAAGACCCTACCATTTACTTTAACCTTCGTGGAACTTCAGCATATTTTTCTAGTGAACAAAGAGTACTGCCACTATTTGTCAGGTGCTATGCCAGATGCTGTGTATTATTTCATTTAAAACCCCCAACCACCTCACGAGGGAGGCATTAACACATCTCACAGAGGAGGAAACTGAGGTTTAAATTTAGTGTCCATAAACCCCCCCTCCCCGTTGCTGTGGTGTTACTGAGTACATGTTGCTGGTTAAGACATTGTGTTTGTGGGTACACGCAAGGCATTAAAAACCTTGTTAGAGCACCACTTCCTGGAGGCTGTGGATCCTAGATCACCCTTACACCTGAGATCCAGGGCAGTTAGGATGACTCTGTGCCCCATTTACCATGGACAGTGTATTAGTCTGTTTCTGCTGCTTATAACAGAATACCTGAAACTGGGTAATTTATAAAGAAATGAAATTCATTTCCTACAGATTTGGAGGCTGGGAAGACCACACTCCAGGGGCATATCTGGTGAGGGCCTTCTTGGTGGTGACTCTCTACAGCAACACGGGGTATCAGATGGTGATAGAATGGTCTGAGTGAGTTAAACTTCTCACTGGCTCTCCTTATACAAACATCAGAACCATGCCCACGATAACTCACTACTATTATAATAAGTGTATTAACCCATTCATGAGGGTAAAGTCCTTATGGTCCAATCACCTCTCAAAGCTCCCCCCCCCCCTTTCAAATACCATAATTGGATTTCTCACCCTCTTAACATAGTTATAGCAGGGATTAAAGTTTCCGATACATGAACTTTGGGGAACACATTTGACCCACAGCAGATAACATGGAGCTTTTGGAGAACACCAGTTTCAGAACCAAGTCACTACCATAAGTTCGGAAATGGACTTGGTAGTTGACCTTGAAGACAAATCACCTGTACGTTTGGTATCTTTGTAAGAAAGACATACTACTACTTCCTCATCTCCTTGGTGAGTCCCCCAAATGACTAAGACTGTCTATATCCTTGTTTTGTATCCTGAATTAGGGGATTTGAAATGTGAGGAGTATATAATAGGTGCAATAAGCTCCTTTAAAAAAAAATGCCACCAAAATACAACATATGTGATATGATTTAACCAGCAAGTATCATTCCCATCGCCATGTAAGGGGCTTTTTAACCAAGGTGAATGTGTAGAAAGGAGTCAAAGCTAGCAAGACCCGGGTGGAAAAGGGCCGGGCCTGGGAGAGCTCCTGCTGGGTTTGCACCTCCTGCTCGTCACGTGTAGCGGAGGGGTGGCGGCCGCCGGGTCCAGAATGTCACTATTCCCTGGCAAAGCCCTGGGTCAGATGTTCCTGGAGTCATTGATGGCCACCACAGGCGCTGCCTCTCCAGCTCTCCGTTGCAGGTTCAGTCTGGATGCAAACAACGTGCTCTCTTTGGTGTCCAGGGCTCAGGGGACTTCATCCACCTGGGGCAGTGCGTCCACCGCCTGTCTGGAACCGGCCGGCAGACGCGGACCCCGCCCCTTGTGAAGTTCTTTGACCAGGGCAGCCTGCACGGGCGCTAAGCCCGGAGTCCTGACTTCCAAGAGCGTCCTGTCCACCGGAGGAGGAAGCCACCTTCCAGAAGGGCCACCAGCCACGGAGCCCTTCGCCCTCCGGAGTCCGCGGGCCACCCCTGGACTCCCTCCCTTCGCCCTGCCCGTGGGGCCCTGCATGCATCTTAACCTCGGAGAGACACCCGCCCGGAGAGTGGCCGCCGACGGCGCCGGCCTCGCGGCCTGGAGGAGCGTGCGTGCGGCGCCACCGCGGGCAGCAGCTCCTGCTGACTCAACGCGCTTATTTTTATTTCTATTTGGGACGCCTTCGGCCCTAGCCGCCGCCTGCGTTTTCCTTCCCAAACTGTAGAAGGTGCCTGGCTCGCCCGAGTTTGGGTGCGCGCGGCTGGGAGAGGAGCGGGGGAGGGCGCTAGAGGAGGCGCGGCGTCCGTCTGTCGGGCTCACTCCCCACTGCACTCACGGCCGGCCGGGAGCCGAGCGAGCTGGGCGCGGGCGGTGTGCGCGGGAGGCCGGCGCGGGTGTATACGAGCGTGCGCTTGAATGCGGGGTGCCGGGGTTCCGCGCGGCGCGGCCCCTCCCTCCGCCCGAGCCAGCCCGTCCCTCGGCAGAGCGCTCGGGCTGCACTGATTTGCTCTCGGGAGTGGGCTATTTGCATATGACTTGCCCATTTGTGACTCTGGCTCCCCAACTCCTCGCTTCACTTCACCTGAGCCTCCCGGTGCCGCGCTCTCGCCGGCCGCCGCCCG
>NW_007729187.1:193565-226686 GCF_000696425.1 Galeopterus variegatus
CGCCGCCCGCCCCTCGGCCCCCTCTGCCGCCTGCCGGGCGCCTCCCGTCCTCGCGCTCGCGCTGATCTCGCCCGCCGCCTCCCTCCGCCCCGAGCCACGCCGGTTCGGGTGGCTGCTCCGCGCTGGGCTTCTCCTTCTTCTGGTCTTTCTCTCCGGTCCTTCGTGTTCTCTTCCTCTGGTTGCTGCTGCTGCTGCTGCTGCTTTGCATCCAGCTGGGAAACGCAGGGAGCGGGCGGCTGCCCCGGAGCGCCCTCCCAGAACGCGCAGGGTTAACGGCCTCCGCGCCCTTCCGCCGAGACTCCAGGACCACGAGAAGAACTCTTGCACCTGCAGCCCCCGTGTGCCCGGCAGTCCTGCATTGCATCGCGTGGTACTGGAAACAAACAAAAAATGTTCAAACTCCTTGGATGTTGGGGTAAACTAACCTGAACCTACTTGGGTCTCCTGCCGCCGCCTGCTCTTTCCGAAGTGTGCAATTAAGTCATCAGACCCGAGGTGCCCGGAGAGCAGGAGGAAGCCACGCCGGCCCTCCCCTGCCATGTGTGGCATGCCGGGGCTCCCCAGGAGGATTGCTCTATCGGGGTGGACACTGGCATCCTAAATCTCAACGCCAGGAAAGGAAGGCTTTGCCTTTTATCTTTTTTTTTTTTTTTTTCTTTTTCTTCTTCTTTCAACTGATTGATCATTGTCTTGAAAGCGCTCGTTGCCTCCCTCTTCCCCACATTCGGGCAACTCCTCCTCCTGCTATGATGGGCCCCTGGGCATCATGAACTTCATTATTCGTCACTGGCTGGAATTCAAACTGCCCATCTGTAGGGGTCCAGTTCGTTGACCATGCACCTGAGAATCCACGCGAGACGGAGCCCTCCTCGCCGGCCGGCCTGGACGCTTGGGATCTGGTCTCTCTTCTGGGGATGTATCGTCAGCTCTGTGTGGAGTTCCTCTAATGTAGCTTCCTCCTCCTCTTCCTCCTCCTCTTCCTCGCCGGAGTCTCACTCTCAGCACGAGCACCATTTCCATGGCAGCAAGCATCACTCAGTGCCTATTTCTATCTATCGCTCCCCTGTCTCCCTTCGAGGAGGGCACGGTGGGTCTCTCTGCTCTTTATCCTTTTAATGGGGCATAGCAATTCCTTAACCCACTCGCCTTTCAGGTGGTATCTTCAAGGGTGGGAAGAGGATTTTAAAGAATGCATTTAAAATGATGGAAAGCATCGCATGTGCATGAGGAAGAAAATTTTCACTTTCTCTTAAAGCTCGTATTTTCTGCCCCCAGCCGCTCACTTTTCTCTAAAGTGTTCTCCTCTCCTTAGCTCCCTCATTTATAGCTATGCACACTGTCCCCTTTGCAACCTTCCACTCCCCGCCCCCATCATGGCAAGCAACTTATCAGGCAAGTCCCGAGGCTGCACTTTGAGAAATCATTCATTCACCTTGCTGTCACCCTTCCTTTCTCTAAGTCCTGGGGAAATAGCAGACAACAGGAATCCATAGGTCTTCAGCCTGAAGTTGATTGAAGTGCTGTAAAGTGGCCTGTGTGGTAAAGGACAGGGGAGAGTAGCTGAGCATAAGACGGCAGAAAATATAATTGATAACCAGTGGTCATTATTGCTCATTTTGGCAGCTTTGTGATTGCCCACATGTCTGGTGGAAAGAGCAGATAGAGCTAAAACTGTACATCTAATATTGCTAACTACCCGAGAGGAAGCAATATGTAAGATAAGGCTAAGTCCATTTATAATTTACACAAGGGTACATGATAGTAATTTTGATTCCACCATTTATGCAAATGCTGTGTCAATTAAAAGTAGCATGATGGGCTTGTTCACACAATACAGATGTATGTTTTGCTCCAAACAACCCTCCTTGCATAGTTATTGAAGGAAGAGATCTATGGCTCTTAAAAATATATTCAGCCCCAAGCTGGCTGCCTCTAAAAAGGTGACGTCTGCAGCTTCAGGTAGGAGCTTGCTGTAGTAAACTGTTCTGAAGAAGAGAGCTTTCTTGTCTGTTTACTAGACACTCTGGTGAAGAGAGACCAAGACCAACTGCAGGAGTGGTCTTCTGGGGAGCATGAGTGTAAACCATACATGGGGGTCCCTGCCCTACCTTGTATTTTGAAGACCTATCACAGGCAAACCTCATTCAGAAAGTTGATTCTTCCCCCTGCCTCCTAGCCGTGGGCTTCTGCTCTGCGCTGTTTGTAGTGTTAAGTGGAAGCACATTGAGAAAGTGCCAGCACACACTCTGACTCTTCCCACTCTCTCTGTAAAATTTATTTGATGGAGTTGTCAAGTAGCTCAAAGCTTGTAAGGTTGGTGGAGAGGGATGGGAGGAAGGAGAAAATGCTTGATCTTGATCTGGTTGCTGTTTTCTCTGTGACTCCTCCTGGGTCTGGTATAGCTCTTAAAACACACACACGCGTGCGCGCGCGCGCACACACACACACACACACACACACACACACACACGGAGAGGAAAGAGCCACAACCACCAAAAAAGCAATTTCATTGAAATGGAAACTGTTTGCTCTTAAAAGGGGAGAGAAACTGGGGGGAGGGAGGGTTGGAAAGAAAAATAGGGGAGTGGGAGATGGGAGAAACCAGACAGACTATTACTAATAGCCGTAATTAAACACGTAAACTCTCAGAGATAATTAGCTAAATTTTGCTAATTAGTGTAAATGATCAGCAGGGAGATGAAGATTATGCATTAGTGAGAGGTTATAGGCTGGCAGGGTCTTGATGTTTTCTGTTCAGGATATAAACAGTTAAAAGCAGCTACTAGTAAGTGATGGAATTTTCAGAGCAGTACTTCCCTGGGGTTCCAAAGTCAGTCTCTCTCTCTCTCTCTCCCTCTCCCTCTCTCTCCCTCCCCTCCCTCTCTCCCTCCCCCTTTCTCTCTCTCTCTCTGTCTCTCATACACACAGCTAAAGGGGGTGAGCCTTGCACAGGTTAAACATGACTCTTCTTTATTTACTTCATTTCTTCAAGTACTCATTGCTTACTATTCCCTAAATCTTTTTGACTGGTTCCTAGTCTGGTGTCTCATTAACCTGCATCTGATGAGATTCTGTGTGATGGACAAAGAGAACAAAGTAAGTAAATTGCCACAGACCCCAGAAAAGGTCCTCAGACCCACCAGAGCTGTAGAATGCAGCAAACTCCATGGTCTGGCATGGCTAAGATAAGAAAGCTCATGAATTCAACTCTTCAGTATCCCCTTCCAATCCTGAAGTTCCACCCTATTGATTTGGTGCTTGGAGAGTGAATGCATCTATATTAAGTAGACTCTTTGCATATTTAATTAATGTTTTGGAGCTTGAAATCAAGAGAAGCAGCAATTAACAAGATGCCCCAACCTCTAGCTCCCATCCTGCATCCAAGCCATGACCCTTTGCATCTCTAACTAAGAGGACCAGGAGACCCGCCTCCCCCTACCTCCTTCTTACTTGGAGTACACTTGCTCTCCCCAAATCCAAGGCAAAGACTTAGCTAAGAGGAATTGTTTTAAGAAATATTTTTGGTGGAGGTGGTCGAAGGCATAACACCAGGAGACTGATGGTTGTTACTGATGGTTTCTTGCCAACCTTATTTCAGAATGAAAGGCAGCACTCTATTGTCTGGGACAAAGTGAATGCCCTTCATTCTGGTATAAAACAAAAACTGGAGCCTTGAGTCTAAGAATCTACCTCAGATCCAAGAAATATTTTCTTAAGCTACACTTGCTCCCCTTGCCCATTTTCTGAGAAGCTAAAAGTCCTCAGAGCTGCTGTTAATCAGATGCTGCCGTCCTTGATCCCTCCCCACTATCCTATCCTATAGTGGGATTCACACTAAGACAGATGGAAGAAACAGAAATCTTCCAAACAGCTGGTATTTTATCCATGCTTTTCCTGTGCTTGGTTCTGATCATTACAAAATAGATTATGTTATAGATTTGCCTAAAGTCTTCATCCCAGGACAACCAAGAGGATGCCAAGCTCCTTTGTGAATTGGGGAGACTAAGACCAAACCTATCTGGAGTACCCAAAGTAGTCACATGTTAGGTTTGTGTTCCAGGGCAGAATTAACCCTTCTCTTAATGGGAATCTACTAGGCTTTTCTCCATTTTTTCAGTCCCTTCTATTAGGTTCCCCATCTCCCTTTCATGCTTTCTTCTATTTGACAGTCATTCAATTAACACTTATAGAGTCCTTACTGTGTGCCAGCCTGTGTATCCTGCTAAGGATACAGAACTAAATAAGACATTGTGGTGTTTGGCTGGGGACAATTTCAGAAGTGTTTTGATCACTGTGGAAGTTAAGTGCTTCTATATTTTAAAAAGTATAGAAGTGGGTGGGAGGATCCAGATACCATGCTAAATTAATTAATATAAAATCTAAATATCCTTTATAAAATGCAGATTTACATTCCCTTCTTATTCAAAATATTGCTCCAGGATATTTTTCATCTTTGACTTTATTATTCTACTTAAATATCATGTCGATCAAAGTGCTAGGTAGTTTAGTGATAGGGGGCATATAAATAGTAAAATATATTTGTTTACCAACCTTCAGTTTTGTAAGAGGGTTTTGTATATTTTTCTTCTTTTATGCCTTCTCACTTTTAAGAACTCCAGTGTATATCTGCCTGAAAAATGATTTAATATTTACAGTTTAAAAGCAGATTTCTCTAAGGATCCTAGGTTTTGTATATATCTTACATTTTATTCCCCACAAAATAGCAGACCCTCCTGATTCTTTAGACATATGGGGAGAGGGGTGGACTAGTTGAGGACATACAGCTTTTGGAAAGCTCAATTTCAGAAGGGTACACACCATGATATATTTGGAGGAAGGTGTCTTGATCAGAAACCGAGGTTTGGTGTGTGTGTATGTGTGTGTGTGTGTGTGCGTGCACGCGCGCGTGTGTGTGTGTGTGTGTGTGTGTGCGTGTGTGTGTGTGTGCTGCACAAGTCCTATTTAAGCCCTCTTAGCAGGTAGAATGTCCTGGCTTGGACATCCTTCTTGGAAGAAGTTATGCTATTAATTCACTGCCACAGAGACCTGCCTCTAAAGTTTTTCCAGCCCTGGGGCTTGTTTTGCTCAGCCAGCTGCTTTCTAACCACTCTCTCTCTGCCTTCCTTCTTGGAATTCGGCACACTGAATAATTCGTAGTATTAGTTGACAGATAAAATGATAAGATTTATACATCTTTGGCCTTGGTGATGAATTAATTAAATTGGTTGCACTGTCTCTCTCTCCTCTAGATGCATTGTTTTTCTGCTCTAAAATTTGCTGGCAAGTGTTGGGTCTGGAGATTAACTTGTTCTTGAAAGAACACCATGGGAAGATTATAATATCTTAGGGTAAATTTCTTTATAACTTTCATCATGAGTCATTGGGTGGGGTAGAGATGAGGGCTTCTGAATCATAGAGAGAGGAGATGAGATGAGCACAGTTCCCTTCGGGAAACAAAACTAAACAAAAAAACTTTCACTCAACTGGCTGATGAATGGTATTCCATAGTAAGAACTTATTCCATTAGCATCAGATTTTGAATATGAAAGAAGCAACATATTCCAGTTTATGTTTTAATGAATGAATTTATCAGATCTCAGAAAGTTTGCTTCACTAGGAACCCAGTGACCTAGAAGAGGGACAAATCTATGAACATAAACCTGGAGCCTATTCATACTTTCTTCCTTGTATTAGTTTTCTAGGACTGCCACAACAAAATACCACAGACCAATTGGTTTAAACGACAAAAGCTTATTTTCTCATGGCCCTGGAGCCTAGAAGCCTAAGATCAAGGTGTGTTGGTTTCCTCTGAGTTCTCTCTCCTTGGCTTATAGACAGTCACTTTCTCACTGTGTCTCCGTATGGTCTTTCCTCTGCACACATACATCCCTGGTGTGTTTTTGGGTTTAGATTTCCTCCTTTTGTAAGAATCCCCATCAGATTGGATTAGAGCCCACCCTAACAGCAGCCTCATTTTAACTTAATCACCTCTTTATAGGCCCCATATTCAAATACAATCACATTCTGAGGAACCAGGGATCAGAGCCTCAATGTTTGCATTTCGAAGGGACATAATTCAGCCCATAACACTCTTCCTCCTTCCCTGGGACTCAGTCACTGGGAAAGTAATAAGGCTATACTTTTCAGCAACTCTCTGTTGAACTCACACTTTCACAATGGAAAAATAAAACCTTAGTGACAATGATAGCAATTTACAAAATAGATAAGATAGTGTCTCAAGAGGAAAAATTCTGTTTATGTATATGGGGAAAACAATAACAGCAGGTTAAGTTAAAACTTGTTTGCTTTCTTCTCAGTTTATCTAGTGTGACTGAGTCCAGACCTTGACGTGTGTGTAGACTAATTCTGTCTGACAACAGACACGTGCTCTGCAGACAGATTCTAATGTCCACGCAGTAAGGCTGCCCCTCAAGCCAGACCTTCCAGTCCTCCCACTGACTTCTTTTATGAACTTTGATTGCTTACTTCTCCATTCTGGAGACACATACCTCCTTTCACATCTCATGCTTCAGTGAAGAAAAACAGGCTAAGTATACATAATTACTTTTTTTGGCAGCTGAGAACTATGTCTTTTTAAAAAGTATCGATTTCATTATTTTTCTGTTGGATTTTTATTTTGTGAAAGTTTCATCTTAAAATATAAATATGAGGTAGCTCATCTATTTCATGATATGCTCATGATGCTTAGGTGCGATGATTGAGAAAATGTGTTATCAATTACAAAGCCCTGGTCATTATAAATCCCACTCAAGGAACTCAACTCTTTGGAGAAAGGGGATGATTTTCCTGTTTGCTTGTTTCTGTGTTCAGATATTTCTGAAAGAAATGACTATGAGAATGGGTGCTCATGAGGATAGTTGAGAAAGGGTGCTCGTGAGGATAGTTGAGAATGGGTGCTCATGAGGATAGCAGGTGAATGATGATGGAATTCCAATGGGCAGTGTGGTATTAGGTAGGGGAGAAAAAAAAAAATCAACCTGGGATTTAGAGTTGAACAACATAGACCTTAATCTTTATTCTGTCACTTTGGAACTTTGTGAACCTGGATAAGTCACTTGGTTTGAATAAGACTTAATTTTTTCATCTTTAAACTGGGAGTAGCAACAATAATACTTACCATACATATATCACAGTATCTTGGGAGATTGAATAAATTGTGCTCTGTACATTGTAAACCACTGTGTACAGGTTAAATATTTTATGAGAAATATTTTCTTTTTTTTTTTTTTTTTTTTTTTTTTTTTTCCCTGTCCCGCAACCGAACCCAACCCCCCGGGCGGGAGCGCCGCCGCGCTTCCCAAGTGGCGCACTATCCAGTGCGCCACCGGGCCGGCCATTATGAGAAATATTTTCTTTTTTTTTTTTTTTCCCTGTCCCGCAACCGAACCCAACCCCCCGGGCGGGAGCGCCGCCGCGCTTCCCAAGTGGCGCACTATCCAGTGCGCCACCGGGCCGGCCATTATGAGAAATATTTTCGTGATAGTGCTTCCCTCTTTCAATTCCTTGCACAGAGTTGAGATTCAGTGTTGAATATTTTCGGGTTGGTAAATTGAGGCTGAAGAATATGCATGTACTACTTTTCATTTCTCTACCTATGGCAACACTTTCTGCCTCCCAGAGGTTATTTCATTTACATACTACTTATTTGGGGGAATGTAGATGAGAAAATTTAACAGGTATTTTCTTGTTTATGGCACTAGAAGAAGATAGCATGTGACAAAAGTCAGCTAGGTAGAAATCCGTGTCAGGTAAATTTTAGCCTGTGATAACAAATTATAGCAAACTATTTGGAAGCCCAGAGATCTAGTGAAATGAAATTGGAGATGCCTTCAAAAAATACTCTGAGACCATTTTGGAAATTCAGAATTTGATCCCATTTGCAGTAAACTTCTGCAGAATTCAGACATTCTTAAATGATGCTCAGTGTCCATTGAAAACTAGAATTTTTAATCAAATATATACTAGAAAGAAACAGGTATATTTTAGGACAACTGTTTGCAGATCTGGAAATGAAGAACTTCTTTTAACATCATTTTTTATATTTTTACTTACTAGGACTCAAAGATTACAGAGCAGATCGAAGCACATTATTATGCCAGAAACCCTTAGAGTTGACTTAGAGTGGAGCCCAGATACAAAGCCAGAATTCTTTTGGAGAGGATTTTGTGCTAGGTCATCGATTTCACTCCAAGTTTTCTGTCTGATCAACTCTGTGACTTTGGACATGCCATGTTTGTTTGTTTGTTTTTATTGTATTAATCTTTTAACTTTTAGACATCCTATGGGATATCTTGATCCTCTAACCTATCTTCTTTCATTCACCTGTAGTTTTCTGTGTGGCATATAGTGTGTATGTGCCTTCGTACTGTAGCTGCGGAAAACTTTTATTTCTTTGTCATTTGTACAATGAGAGGGTTGAGTGAGATGCTCTCTCCAAATGTTTCTCATCACTAGGACTGCTTGGTTTTCCAATTCGTATGTCTTAAGGACACCATTGTGCATCTTAAACCTGTCTGAGTTCCACAGGTCTGCCAGTATTTTATAGGTCTATTATCATGACTATCATAATAACTTATGCCAAAGCCACAAGCCAGGTTTTCTCTTTTCCCCTCAGACAGAAGCAGCATAATGTAAAAGAGCAGCACACTGTGATGCTGTAAAGCCCACAACCCAGCTTCACCGCAGAGTCACGCTGAGACGGGAAGAAAGCAGCTTTCATTTAAACACACCTTATTAATAGTAGAAAGGAGCTCGGCGTTGTGTTTAAAATGTTCTGCTGTGTTTAGTCATATTGGGACAGGAGGCAGAATAACAACCAAGTTTATAAAGAGCAAGCAGTTTACATTTACTTACAGTGAGGGTTTTGAGAGAGGTTTGCTTGGATCATACACCAACACAAAATGCACTCCTACTGTGTGCCAGGCACTCTTCCAAATGCTGTACTATATGATTTCCATTAATGCTCACAACCCTTTGAAGTTAATAAGGTACTATTTTACAAATAGAAACACAGACTCGGAGAGATTAAGCTGCTTGACCAAAGTAATAGGGTGGTAAAGCCAGGACTTAAACCCAGTTCTGACCACAAAGCTCTTGGTCTTCCCACCATACCACTCAGTCCAGCAACTCAAGAGACAGGAAATAAACACGTCAAGCTCCTTTGTCACAAATAGAGTCCACAGGTTAATGAAACATTCTGATTAAGGCAGTTGACACACCTTTCCAAAAGTGTCTACAAGAGTGTAGTTCATAATAAGTATCTGAGTGTTTGTCAGTCTGCCTGAACCCATTTCAGCCCAAGAAGGTAGTAATTAAAGGGAACAGATGGAGCAAACATTGACACTTGATATGTGTTTTTTGAATGAACAAATAAATGACTGCAGGCAGCTCCACATGATCGACTCTCATGTACTAGGAGAGGAGGGATACTGTAAAAGAGCCAATGGGCAGGGGAAGTCAAACGCCCCTCAAAAGCATGCCAACAGGCTCATAGAACTTTTGGGATGTAAGAGAGCTTAATTTTCCAGATGAGCAAAGTGAGGACTCACCCACGGGCATCCAGTCAGTGTCAGAATCAGTTAGGAATCCAGGCAAGGACTCCAAATCCATTCTCAGCCCTTCAAGACTCTCAAATTCCAACCTCATCTTTCTCCTCTCTTTCTGCAGAGCAATCTCCCCTTAACCAGATTTAGTCCTACAGGCATGACCTCTGCCAGCCTTGGTCTTTCCTGCCCTTCTGTTAAAATTACTTTTTCATGAGCATCCTTCTAATGAGTGTCTGGCCTTGTGCTAGCAGGTAGTATTTCTTGGGGTGCTCTGAAGACTTCCTCTGTGTTGGATACCCCATGTGAGAAAGTGCTCAGATTCACGGTCATGTGCAGGGAGACACTTCCTGTCCTGGTTGGGTCTCACTCTCCAGAAAGCAGAAAATAAATGGCCTGTGTACTCACTTGTTACTACTGCACATCTGGAAGCCACGACTAAGTTATTGTCAAAGCCATGTCCCCAGCCCAGTTCTGACCCCTTGCTTTCCAGCTATTGAGTGGCTATATAAACATAAAACCTGGGAACCAGCAAGCCACATTTTCTAAGATGCTCTCCTCACCCTCCCTTTTTCATTGTTTTGAAATATTATTCTCACCCCCCCCCCCCATTCAAACAGAACTGTGTAAACTCCTGTGTGACTTTCCCCCAAACTATGAATTTCAGCTATTTTGGAGGCAGTCTTTCAGAATTTGAATATAATTACACGCTTTGGGTACAAATTGTGGTTTTTCTATATAAAAAACTAATGGAAATGATCCGCCTGTTCCTGCAGTTTACAGATTATATGCTTTAGAACTGGGGATACATATTTAGGCTGCTTTTCTGTATGGCACATTAAAATTAAAATGAACCCAGGGTGAGCCACCCTGGCTGCTAGGCAGTAGAGCGGGTTGATAGAACACAGTATTAAACCAAACCAGCATCATCTTTGGCGCTTTACTTAACATCTACTTACCTTGCACCTGTATCATGTGATGGTGTCATAGAAGGGAAAGGATGAGGAGACAGGCAGAGTCTGGCTGTCTGCAGGACTCAAGGAGGAAGAAATAATCAGCTCAAATGCAAAGCGAAATGAGCATCTTTAAAAATTTGAAATTTCTGCACAGAGAACTCGTTTTGTAAAGAATGTGTAAGACTTCAAAGCAGTGCATAGGTGTAGCTACATCTTCAAAAACATGGACCTGGGTAGACCCTTGTCTTCAGAACAGGAGCAGTGCCTAGCGAAGAGGAACTAACGACCTTCCCCAGGCTGGACTTTGCCTCAGTGGCTCCAGACAAAAGGCCATCACTCTAGTTGAAAATTTTAAATGTGCTCGCACAGTTCATTTAATTCTTGGCCTCACATCCCAGACTTATCATGAGCACATAGAGTGATAGGCAGCAGTCTTTGGGGCTTCTTTGTAATTGATAATTAATAGAATAACTCCAATTGCTTTGGAACCTTGGTTTTAATAAAAGCCTAAAGGCCCTTATGAAGAACAACGAGATCACAGATAAGACAAAGCAAAACCCTCTCAGTCTCCTGGGGTCGATTTTAGCAGCATTCTGATTATTTTAAAAGTTTGAAAAGATGATTGAAGCATTAAATCTCAGATGTTGGGAAAATTTGGCCTCCTGAACAAGTCGGGTAGGGGGAGCATTCTATGGTTTGGATAGCCAAGGTTTTATCATAAATTTTTTTCCATGAGCCAATTGTTTTATATCTCTTTTCATGAACCAATATCTCTGCAAAATTGGATGGGCATCTTTGAGTGTTCCTTTATGTTAATTCAAGCTTTGTACATAAAATAAACTCAAGAAGGGAAACCTCTACTTTCACAAGAATGGCAATAATAGCTACTTTACTCTTTAATAATAATCATTATATTAATATATTACTTTCTTTCTTAGTTCTTTCAATGTGCCTGACATTTTTCTCAAGGTTTTAGTTCATTTAATTCTCCTATGAGGTAGGTACAGTTGTTTTCCCATTTTAAAGAAGCAGACACTAGGGCACAGAAATTTTGAGTCACTTCCATAAGGTACTATGTGGCAGAACCAAGCTGGCTATCTGAGCAGTTTGAAACCAGACCTGAGCTCTTCATCTTTAAATATTTATGTAATATTATCTGGATGGCAGAAAAAATTCTCAAAGAAGTATTGTCAAGTGGAATACTGAGACATTTTTCATTATTGTTGTTGTTGCTGGCGGGTAAGGGGATCCGAAACCTTGACCTTGGTGTTACCAACACCATGCTCTAACCAAGTGAGTTAACTGTCCAGCTTGGAACATTTTTAAAAGGGCCTTTTTACTTAGAACCTGGAAGAAGTATGAGGACTATGGATATTTTTTAAACTAAAGCTAACAGTGCACAACTACCTAGTGTTAAGTACTACTGCATTTAATCTTCACTGCCCGTGCTTCAAGGTAAGTACTATTATTATCATGAACTTACAGAGAAAGAAATTGAGCCTCAGAGAGTTAGACCATTCACTCAAGTTCTTCCACTTACTAAGCAGTTAGCCCCTTGCAGCTACTGAACTTTTAAGTCAGGTAATCTGTGCAAATGTACACCTCTTCCTGAATATCGAGAGAAACTGATCAGAAAACTTTCCTATATTCACAACTTCTATTATATTATAGGAAAGGCTTTCAAAACAGCCTTTGGAAACTCCTACTAGTTTCAGAATCAGCTGGCAAAGAATGGTTACACATTCAGTCAAAAATCCAAGACGGAGGGTCCCCCTCCAGTGACAAGAGAGCCATTGATGACTCACCCTTCTCATTTTTGATTCACTGTAGGAAACTCTTTTCTCAGGAAATTCAGTTTCCAATAGTTACTGTAGGCTTTCTCCTCGACTTATAATTTTAGACAAACCACCAAACCTTTCTGGTATAGTTCTTTTACCTGCAAAGGAGGGAATTGCAATTAGTGATCTTGAAGTGGCCTGACAGCTTTGTCTTTGCAAATTTAATGTTCATCTTCCTGTCAACGCTGGTGGGCAAAATTCTGATAATTTCTAAAATACCCCTTTACTCTTATCAGATCATCTTGAATCTACTTTTACTCGTGGCCCTTTATACATATGGCAACAGTTCATTAATTATGAGGGCAAAACTAATGAAATGAATATTTCAAGAGTGGCAGTGGACTTTTAATTGGGGTGAGTATGTGAGCACGCACATGTAGGTGAATGTGTGAGCTGGAAAAAAGTAACATGGCATAAAGGCCTTGATAGCAACCCAATTAGCTCCTGGCTTGGAATGTCAAGATCAGACATGAGGACTGAGCCTGCTGTGCATTACAGATATAGGGATGGTTTAGCACCGGCTTCTTACTGCTTACTGTTGCTTATCAGTGCAGTGTTGTCACAGCTCATGTCAACATGCCAATAATAATCTCAAGAGGGCAAGAAGGGACAGCTTTTATAAGAAATAGGAATGTAAACCTGGAGCTCTGACTCTCTCTTTGGGATGCCTCCCGTTTCTTGTTTTTTTTCCATTCCACTGGGGGCTGATGTGTGTGTAAGGATAGCCGTCCCCATCACCTGCCAGCTATTAAGGACCAATCAGACTAGTGATCATAAGGAACTCTCTTTCAGACAGTTCTGAGATAGCACCTCTTTGTTTCCCTTCACAAAGTAACTCAATATTGTTCACTCAAAGATAGACCCACAATCTGATCACCAAGTTTTTCAAGCCTTGGAGTGATGCCCCTAAAGGAATGTTCTGATGAAGGACTTTTATTAGACTCAAAAACTGCTTTGCATTTGTGGAATCATCAAATGTTCAACCTTAAAAAGGACTTCAGAGACTTTTTCTCATCAAATTATTATTTTTGTGTGTGAAGAAACTAACAAACCTGGAGTTTGTGAATTGTTCCCAAATCACACTTATCAAATTAAGGGCAAGTTGAGGCAAACACACATGTTTCCCGATTCTCTGGTTTCTACCACATGCAGCGTTAGTACATGAGCTTCCTAGGTGTTGCCTGTTTTGTTGTGGCTGCGAGACCAGGATCGTCTCCAGTACAACCTGAGTAACACACAGCGCAGAAGCAGCAGAGAGCAATGTGAGAAACAAGAAAAGGAAAACACTAGCACGGCTTCCCTCAACTGCACTCGGCAGGTTATTGTCATAACCTTCTGGAACTCTCTTCCACTTGAGCATGCCACTCCCTTACAAGGTCCCCTGCTTTCTCTGCCCCCGGCAGCCTAGAAGGGAAATTCAGCATGCTGCGGTCCAATCAAACTGTTTGATGAGAGCTTTCAAGCTTAATTACGTGGCAGGTTTCATCCAGTGAAAAGAAAGAGGAAAGAGAAAGGGAGAAATTAAATTGAAGTGTAAATCAGTCAAGGGCTTCGATCCGCGCTTGCTTTCTTTTTAATCAAGAGTAAAATGAAAGGAGAGTTTTAAGGATCATCACAAGACACCATTAAGAACCCAAGGAGTTCTTGACTGAAGATGGTTTGTCATGAAAAGAAAAATGTACAATCTATCAAAAAAAAGCATCTGAAGGTCGTGCTGCAGTTTAGGGGTATGATACTGAGAGGTAGGACAGGTGGTTTTTCTATAACTGTTTCATTTTCCGTTCCCCTGCATAACCAGCTCATTTTCTTGCACATATTGGGTGATCAAAATATATTTTATATCAATGATTTGGTAAATATATTATGTATAACCGGGGTAATTATATTATTATGTAAGAAAGTATAATATATTTTCAGTTCATTCAATATTATACATATGAAATCAGTACTCAAAATTTAAGCTGGTTTCCCTTTGTGGTTGATGTAGGTTGGGTATACCCCTCTAAAATTACTGCTATTTATAGAATGTTTTACAGCATTACTGAGAAAATTCCTGATCTTTTTTGATCCTTACCACATATCTGTGCAGTAGGAGGACAAGTGATATGATTGTCATTTGTCCCATTTTTTTTTGACTGATGTAATCCAAACCAAAGAACTGTAAATGACCGGACTAAAGTTATCCACGTATTAAGTGGCAGAGCAGAAACTGATACCCAGCTTCTCTCTACCACATCACCCTGTGTGGCCTGGTATCGTGTGCAGAATTTCTGGGCTTTCCAGTGTAAGAGAACAGCAGGGAGGAGTGTTTGCAGAAGAGGTGCATTGGAATTCACACTTAATTACTGGGTGCTTCTAATGAGCGGTCCAAGGCACTGGTCCATGCTCTGCACTGGAAATTGAAGCATGGACTTTGCCCTTAAAGGCTTGCTTCCTTAAAGTAGTGCTTAGCTCTATCTTTTCCATCCCCACAACATCTCCAACCATATCACCTGGATGGTTGCCACAACCTCCCTTAACAGACCTTCCTAAGCCTCTGCTTGCCATTTCCTGTCCATGCTTCCCCCACCCCCAGAGACATCTATCTGAAGGACCAGTGTGACCATGCCACTCTCCAATGGGCTCCTCATGGTCGACAGGATGGAGCCCAATTGGATCATGTCACTCTCTGCACCCAGAACAAAAGCTAACCTTTACATTCATGACCCAGCCCCTGCTATCTCCAAATTTATCTCCTAGCATGATCTTTGGCCACCTTGGCCACCTTCATCATCATCTTTGTTTTTTCCTCCTTCTTCTTCTTTTTTGGTCCTTGAACATGTCAATCTTCTACCCACAACAGGGCTTTCATATTATCAGTTTCTTCTCTCTGGAATGTTTTCATCCAGATTGTCACACGGCCCCTCCTTCTTATAACATCTGACTTCAACTTCAATGTCACTTCCTCAGGAGGCCTTTCTTAATGACCTAGTCTGAAAAGCATTTGTGTCTTTCTCCACTGCACCACCTTGTTTTCTTTTTATTGTAGCTTAAGTGTCTCCATGATAGTTCCTCATTGTGCATGGCTTCCATCAACCCACTAGAATGTAAGCTCTGAGAGCAAAGATGTCTATCTTATTCATAGTTGTATCTCCAGCGCTTAAAACAGTGACTAGCAAAGACTGAATTTCCATAAGTATTTGCTGAACAAAGAGATGGGTGAATACCTAATTGGCATTTATGCCTCTAAATGGCTCCCACCGAACATTTTAACCTCAGTACACACTAGGGCCTTTAAAAACTCATGACTTTAGAGTATACGGTGCTCTCCATTGAGAATCTCTCCTATTTGGTAGATTTCTAGTAATTTCTCATATTAAAACCCCTTGCATAGTATCTGGTCTGCAAAGTTTCCCCACCTCCCATCTACACAGTTTGTCAGCCTTCTGTGATTTTTCTCCATATTGCTTTACTCATTGAATAATTAAAATTATTAAACATATATTAAGTCTTCTCCTATGTTCTAGGCACTGACCAAAACTGGGTGCCAGATGCTTAAATATGAGTAAGATTTGGGCCCCGCCTACAAGAGATTCATAGCTTAGTGGATGACCACACTTTCACTTTATTAAACATACACATTGTGTTGCTATTATTTATTGATGGTGACTGTTTTTCTCTCTGGACTCACACTTCCCTAAGGATAAAGAATGCGTTATTCATTTCTGCATTTTGTGTGTCTGACCTAGTTCTTTTTTTTAAAAGTTGCTTGGTGATACTCATCTATCTAGTGAGTGGATTGAAGGGTAAGAGCATAAAGTGTTTCAATGCACATTATAGTATAACAAACATAATGAGATAAGGAGATACTGTGGGGATCTAGAAGGGAAAGACATCACAACCAATTAGGTCATTAAAAAGTGCTTTATGAGAGAGATAAACTTTACATCATGTTTTGAAGAATGGTTTCCATAGGCATGCAGGAGACAGGGTGGAATATGCTCAGAAAAAAAAATCAGAGAGGTTCAGGGATCAGTGGCCCAGTTTGCAAAGTGATGGGCATGTATGGGAACACTGTGAGAAGGACTGGAAAAGGAGGTTGGGATCTTTACTGGAATACATTGAATAATAATTATAATAACAATTCATATCTTTGGCACTTAGAGTTTACAAACCAGAACTGTGAGCAATAAATGACTTATTCCTTCCAACCACTCTGTGATTCTTTTATCATGATCATCATTTACAAGAGAGGGAAAAGGTTAAGGTTGAAAGTTCATGCTTAAATGTTATAGGAGGGTGCTGTATCTTCTCAAAATATTAATCTGGTTTTGTAACTTCCTTGCTCAAGAAAACAAGACAGAAGCAAAGAAACAAAAACCTCTTTCGTTACATGTTTCTATTGCTCTTCAAATAAGGACAAAACTCTTCATTGTGGCCTAGGGCTTCCTGCCTGGTCTGACCATCACTAGCATTGTTAGCCTCATCACCCACCAGGCCCTTCTGCCTGCTCTCTCTGTTCCATCCTCTGGCCTTCTCCCAGCCACCCCTACTCACCCTCTACAGATGTGCCTTTGCTTATCCCACTTAAGCAATTACCACACCTCTTCCGCCTGGTTAACACCTGTTCAGACTTGAGGTCTCTGCTTTAGTGTATCACCTCTTCTAGAAAGCCCCCCTTACACCTCCTTGAGAAATTCAAATTCCCAGAATACAGATTGTCATAACCTTCTGGAACTCTCCTCCTTTGCGTATTTCACAGTCGTTGCTTTTTCATTTGGTTGTAAGATTATTTGATTAATATCTATTTCCTAAGTAGATTCCATTGGGATCAGATAGGTTTGCCATATTTAGCAAATAAAAGTGTAAGACACCCAATTAAATTTGATATTCAGATAAACAACCAACTTTTTTGTTAAGTATAAATATGTCCCATGCAATATTTGGTATATACTTATACTTCAAAAAAATGTTGTCCTGAAATTCAGACTTAACTGCGCATCTTATATTTTATCTCATCAGAGAAAAACAGATGTGGTCTCAACCATCATCAGAGGCCATATCTGTTTTTCCTCCTAGCACAATAGCTGGGGGGTACAGCAAACAGGCCATCATCTAGTGTTTGGTGAATAAATAAAATGAGTTAAAAAAATATTCTGGCAGTACCATGTAGTTGGAATTGGGATGACAAGAGACTGAATTTGGAATGACGAATTAGTGAGCCTTCAAAATAATCAAAGGGAAAGGGAATAATGACAGGGTGGTGGCATTGAGTTTGGAAAGGTGAAGATGTATAGGAGGATGACTTCCAAGTGGGGACCAGAATTTCTACAGGTGTGACCATGGGGCAAACCAGTGCCATGACCAGCAGCTGAAAGGGCCATTTCATATTACTGGTGATCAGTATCAAAAACAATGACAAAGGTAAAAATAAATATAATGACTCTCATTATATAATGCTTCACAACTTCTAAAATGCTATTTTGTAATATACATTATGCCCTTTGTAGGAGAGACTTGTTTCTGAAAAGATGGCCATTTAATTATCATTTTTCTTTGTAAATTCAATTACATTTCCCAGTCAATGTAGTTTGTCATTTCAGAGATGTTTGTTTCCATTTCTGTGCATTCTTAACAGGTTCCTTAAGTTTCACATTTCTCAGTGCTGAATCCTTTATTTTTAAAGCACCAGGTATTTTTGTATGATGCATAACAAGCCTCACATGCATTTGTATTAGCAGGTTGATTTTGTACCCATCAGATTTTCTAAAAATGTGCTGTAACTGACCTATAATAAGATGACCAGACAGAGGCTAATTTCTGTGGTATGTCTTCCTGATGTCAGAACAGGTGGAGGTAGACAAGTCATAAGCATCCACTTCATATAATAAAGATGTAATTGTAGTCATTCAAGTTTACGTTGAAAGCAAACCTTTTCATTCCTTATTTTCCAATTAGTGCCAAGTATGGCTACTTGGCCTCTAGCTACAGGAGGCCAGATGATTGCAGATTCTTAACTAGATGCGTGAACAGAGACCACAGTTCTGCAGTTGACATTTCTTCAGCCGCTTTTGCAGAAATCTTCATTTTTTTCCCCAGCACCTACAAGGCATCTTCAAAAAGTTCATGAAAGGATTTGTATTATTTTTTATTTCATTTTTCCAAACACTTTCTTAAGCACCCTCGTACTTGCCTGTGATCAGCTATTTGAAAGATCATATGTGATGAGTGAATGAGTGAGATGAAAAGGCAGTATAGCCCAGCAATCATAAGGAGGGCTTTTCAACTCCACACACCTGAAAGTGAAAGAACACTCTCCCCGATAATAGGTTACCTGAGACCAGAGGTCTGTGAACATTTCCTATATAGGGCTAAACATTTTTGGTTTTGTGGGTCATATAGTCTCTGCCTCAACCACAGCTACTCAACTCCACCACTGTGGTGTGAATGCAACCACAGATAATATTTGAGCAAAAGAGTACAACTACATTGCAGTAAAACTTTATTTACAAAAACAGGGGGCCACGTTTGCCACCCCAGCCCTAGACTTAGGCTTCCTAATTCCTATGGCCAGAATAAAATCTATATGACATGGTTGTTGATTAAAAACTTTTGTATACGTAAAGAATCCAGCACAGAATCTGACATATTAATAAGTGTTCAACAAATGCTAACTGATATTATAATGGTAATAAATGAATTTTAGAGCTACAAGGAATCTTGAGGGTCATAGACAAGTTCCATCTTTTGAAATAAACCTAAAAAGAGGATCCAAAAGTAGGGACTTAACCAAGGTTACTGCAGTCTGTTTCCACACAATCCTCTTTATTCCATTTGGGAATCCCCAGTAAATATGGCAACATGAAGGCAAGCTGTATCTTGGAAGATATTTGAACATCCATTTAACACATGCATGCATTAAATTTCAACCAGGTATAAGACACTGTGCTATACATTTCAAGTGATACAAAGATCAATAAAATTCTTGCTTTTGAATATCTAACAGCTGATAGTTACCCAAATAACTATAACGGGGTGGGAGGTGGTAAGTATCAAAAGAATGATTACCTGCTGTTTGCCATCACTATGCTTAGGTGCCTATATTTGTGGTCTCATGTGATCCCCTCAACAGTGCAGTTTTCACCACTGCACTGAGACACTAAGGCTCAAATGTTAAGTAATATGCTCAAGATCAGGAGTTAGAAAGTGCTGCAGCAAGGATTTGATCTTGTTTCTCTACTGGCACGATGTGCTTTCTACCAACCACAGGGAAGGACCTCATGGATAAAGTCTAGTGCAGTTAGCTATTGCTGCATAACAAACTACTCTAAAAAGCTGTCTTTAAACCAGACATGCTATTTGCTCATGATTCTGTGGGTTAACAGTTTAGGCTGGACTCACCTAGGCAGTTCTGATCATCTCACATGGGGTTCCTCAGGTAGCTACACTATCTGGCAGATGGAGGCCGATAGTCTAAGATGGTCTCACTCACATATCTGGTGGTTGGTTCTGGTTATTAGTCTGGGGGCATCGGGTGGTACAGTTATCTCTGGTCTACATAACTCTCATCCTTCACTTGCCTAGCCTAGGCTTCTTTCCATGGTGGTCTCAGGGCTGCATTCCAAGAGAGTAATATAACAGGAGCAACAAGAATTCCTGAGTGTTTGGAAGTTACACAACAGTATTTTCACTTCATTCAATTAGTCAAAGCAAGTGTCAGGGACAGTCCAGATTCATTGTAGGAACATAGATTGTACCTTTTGGTGGGAGGAGCAGCAATGTCACATTACAAAGGGGTGGGAGTGCAGGAACAGGAGGATTTCTTGCTGCATTTGCCAACATTCTACCACAAAGTGATAATTAAGTTAGACCTTAACAGAAATATAAAAATGTGGGAATTATGGACTTTGCCAGAGCAGAGATGATAAAGAAAAGCATTAGTTCAGATTAGCTGAGAATGGAGCCACACACCTATATTATATAATATAGGGAATTTCCTCTTGCCTTTGCTCTAACAGCAGAATTGCTATTACTAGTTCTAGGGACATAATTACAAGAGTAATTTCCACATGCATGATACTTGTCACTTTTCCGAGGATTTTTATTTCTATTGTATCACATTAAATATGCTGTGTGGTTTTGTTGCGTTTTCTAGCTAAGAGAAAGATGGCAAAACTACCCACCCTTTTCCTCTCTGCCATTTGGCGTCATCACTGCAGCAAACCCCAGGTTCCCAGCTCACTTTCCAAAGACAATCATGTGGGCCGTGTGCTGTGATTGAGTGTGGCTGAGTGTTTGCCCCAGCAGCTATTTTGTTGCTGAAGATAAAAGTTTGATGGACTTTAAGATGGAAAGGAAGGAAGAGGAGAAATTTGATTTCATTGGCAGCTGTCTTACTCATCTTCGTTAAGATGGGTTGTAGACATCGCAAGGCCATTCTGTAGCAGTGGTCATAAAACTAATAGGCGCCACTCAACCTAGGTAGCTCATATTGTCGCCTGAGACCTGTCTTCTTGGTGGTTATTGCAGAAGGCGAAGGAGTCTCCTGCAGGGAACACAACGGGTCTTGTGTGACAGAAGTGAAACTGAAAGAAATAGATTTTTCTATTAGCTGCAAATCAAACCCTTGCACATCATCCCTTGGAGGTGACAGCACCTTATTCTCTAAGGCAGGGTTTGAACAAATCATCCGGGCTTGCAGCAGACAATATGGGATTAATATCCACGTGTGTGGGAGGGGGTATATGTGTTTGTGGGGTGTGTGTGCATGTGTGACAAAAGCCTGTGGTTCCTCATTTGAAGTCTGGGAATTAGCTATCTGTGTATGTTTATGAGATGCATTTGTGGACTTGAAATTGGAGTAGAGGAACTGAGATATACTGTGAAGAGAGAAGATCCAGTCCTGATTAGGGAAATCTTGAAATGAGTAGGCTTAAATAATTTTTGATCTCCCAGATTTCTGGCTATGAGCTCTTTTCCTTCAGAAATTTTTGCTGAAGGGAGGCAAGAAAATATGTCCTTTTCTTCTGACAATCAAACGTTTCAAATGTCAGCCTGCATGGGCGTTTCTCTTTATTCCTGAGACTCCTTTGTGTTTCAATCTAACACCTCACATCCCGTGGGTTGTAATAATAATGGTAGCAGTTACCATTTATTGAGCCCTTGTCATGTGCCAGGTGCTTTGCATATATTACATATATTACAGTGTCTGTAATCCATACAAGAATCCTTTATAAGAAAATATCATTATCCTCAGGAAACTAAGGCTCAGGGAAGTTAAGTAACTTACCCAAGAACACACAGTTCATAAGTTGCAATGCAGAAATCCAAACCCCAATGCCGTCCTCCTATACTACCCTGACTCTTCAGGGCTGAGTGTTATAGGGTATACCTTTCATGAGTTCAGATTGTGTCTAGATCTACTTTGGAAAGTCTTCTCAATTGTCAACAGGTCAAAACACCAGCTACCTGATCTAGTAGTGTTATAAGAAAGAAACAAAAGATCATGAAGAAGTGAAGACTTTTGGGATCAGAAGGGATTTGCTAGATCATCTAGTCATTCTGACCTAACATCTTCTCTGGCTGCCCTTGCTGCGCTGTACAGAAAGTGAGGTCTGGATAGGTCAAGGGGTATGACCAGAGAGTTGGAATTAATGGGAATGCCTTCTCTGCTCTTTGCCTCTTCGCCTCTATAACACTGCACATCCCTTGTGAAATAATTTACTATTTTTTAGGTGTCATATCAAAGACTAAAATGAAAACCACTCTTTTGTGATCAGCTTAAGTCAGGAGTTGGCAAACTTTTTTTTTATAAAGAACCAGATAGTAAATACTTTCAGCTGATCAGATCAGAAAGCTCTGTGTTGCAACTACTTAATTCTTCCCTTATAGCAGCAAAGCAACCACAGACAATATGTAAAGGAGTGGGCATTGCTGTATGTAATACAACTTTATCCATAAAAACACAAAGAGGGCTGGATTTGGCTTGCTGATCTCTGCCTTAAGCCTTTAGAGGTGTAGCTATCCCATGGAAATTATAGTCTTCACACTTTGGGATTTATGTTCCAGCAATAATACAACGATAATAGAACAATAGTGGTGGTGGCAGTAATAATAGCAGTGTGGCATCACCAGGCACAGAAATGCCATCTCTTTACATTTGCTTCATGCTTTAAGGTTTACAATGTATTTTCCTATTATCATCTCACATAATCCTTTTCAAGTCCTGCTCAGGAACTACATGAGCAAGGGAAATGTGCCAGCTGAGGAGTGTGGTACATTAAAAGGAAAATGAGATGGACTGCATTTAGTGATAGAATTTAGAAGTATAGGTTGAAAATACCTTGTGAGAATAGTTGTCTGCCTCCTGGCCCATTAGGGGACAGGACACTCAGCCGCAGGGTGTCAGAGTTTCCCACCTACATGCTTGCCAGTCAGTCCCATCACTGGGTAGGTGCTTTGCATTTAAACCTGGCCTGAAAACCGAAGCTTGATGAGAGAGATTATGAAGTGAGGAGAGCTCACTATCTCCGCTCATCATCACCTTTTGGATGCCAGTAGCTGTTGGTGAGTAGCTGTGAAAAGTGACCTGTGTTAAAAAGGTAAACTGAGGCACAATAACATTTTTTTTTAAAGAGTTTATTTGTGCAAATGGGTACTCATGAATTGGACAAGTCCAAACCAGAAGTGGCATGGGGGTTCCACTGAAGAAGTATAAAATGTAGGCTTTTATAAATTGAATGTGAAAGTAGCACAAAGAAAATATTTGATTAGTTACGGTTATAAAGTTACCTTATTTGGTCTATGTCTCTGGAAAGACCCCACTTACATAAAATTTTTTTGCTGCTTCTGATTTTGAGCTTAAGTTCTGTTTTTCTTTAACACATGGATTTACAAGAAATAGCTCAAGTTAAGTTTTGCTTATGTTTGCATATCAAGCAAGGTTAAGGTCACTTATGAGACCTACCTGGCTCTGTCTGCTCAGGGATTCTTCAGGATTGGTCTTCATTTTAATTCACTTTGATACCTGTTAACACTTCATTCAACAAATGTTTATTTAACACTTACAGGCCTTTGCTTGATGCTAAAAGCAAACAGGTACATGAGACTTCTGCCCTAAAGCATCTTTAGCTCCACAAACACATACCTGCGGGCATTTACTGCAGATCCTGGTCATCAGCCCTGCAGCCTGCTGGAAGCTCAGCAGTGCTGTGGACTCTCTAGGCAGATATCTGGGTTGACTTCTGCCTCTGCCACTTCTTAGACATGTAACCTTGGGCAAGTGCCTTATTCTAGTCTCTTTGTCATGTTTCTCATCTGTAAAATGGGGATAATAATATTTTAACCATGCATGGTGAGGATTTAAGAACTTATATGTGTAGAGTGCTTATAATGCCTGGAATTAGAAAGTGCTCAAACAAATGTCAGCCATTATTATTGCCATTATCACTGTTGTAATTGCTGGTGAAGAATAATGACTGTACAAATTCCCTTGCAAACCTTAGTTTTGCCACCGTGAACTTCATATATTTTCAGAATCTGAACTACTTGGTTCTTAGGATGTTTTCCAAGTACCTAGAATTCCACAATTTATCATTTGAAGCTTGTTGACAAACACAGTTAAATCAAATGAGCAGCATTTTTCCCCTGACATTTTACAGATGGAAGGAATCTTAGAGGCTATCTAAGCCAGGAACATATTTTTGAGATAAGGAACTGAAGTCCATAGAAAGTAAATGACTTTGTCAAAGTAATAGACTCAGGGCAGAACGAGGACTAGAACCTCAGTGATTAGGTTTTTTTCTCTGGACCCCAAATTCCTCTCCCAGCCATTTTTAACCTATTCCATTTCACCTAAGAACTTCCCCATATTTTCATAATTCTTTTTAGGATAATAAGATAAATGGCTCCATTAGATAAAGTAATCAGCTAGCCAGATAAGCTCAGCCCAGTGCTTCACCTTGCTCACCTTCAGTTTCCTCATTTGTCCAGTGATAGGAGCTTGCATTCAAGGGTCCCTAAGCTACCTCCTACTTTAGATAAGACACAATTTAACCAATAAGATGGGGTCAGAGTAGAACGTTATTGGAATCCTGATCTCGGTGGGACTGGGATGCTACTCTAAATCCATAGAATGCTCAAGAGCAATATTCTTTTTATTCTTTTTTTAACCTGTA
Organism: Galeopterus variegatus; assembly: GCF_000696425.1. NCBI lineage: Eukaryota > Metazoa > Chordata > Mammalia > Dermoptera > Cynocephalidae > Galeopterus > Galeopterus variegatus. The sequence continues at coordinate 218,078 of NW_007729187.1, forward strand.
AAGATAGTTGTGTTCCAGTGTGCAATAGCCACCAGGCTAGAAAAAAAAATGTGCGATGTGATTCCATCATTGAAATGAGCATGTGTTGACCCTCAGTTGTTCTGTTTCTCTAGAGACTTCTGTACTGCTGCAGAGCTTTTCTGTGAGCTGGGATGCTTTGTCAGCTGAAATCCTTTCCAGAGTGATTGGTATCCATTAATTCTATTTTATTTGGCCCATAGGTGGGGGATAGAAAACAGGAATAGTGGCCATAGTAGACTATATATTCCCTCTGAGGACAATGCAGTCACCCTTGTTGAAGCCTCCTCCCTGTGACAACTCTTCCTTTTTATGCTTCACTGTAATGCCTCTTCCACATTCCTCGCTCTGACACTGTGCACTGTTCTCTACATCTGTCAACGGCACTCTGTTTTTATACTTAAAGGCAAATGTCATTTAAATATAATCTTCCCTTGTTAATATACTCACCTGTAAGCAGCCTTTAACTTTAAAAGTAATGCTAGCTTCTTTGGCACAGATTCAGGGACGCACACATATATATATACACGCACACATATATAATATGCTGTTATTTTAATACAAGGTTATTTGTTTGCTTGGCTCTTTTTAATGCCTATTCACTAACACTGTGATCTTGTCCAGAAAACTCATTGAATCTGCACAGAGCTTGGGAGATGGTGTTCACATCTCCTGCTACCAGTTTTCCAAGGTCTCCAGGTGGCTGGTTTCGTACTTGCTTCTCAGCCCTGACACCTCGTTCGTCATCAGAGATAAGCCCCAGTTGTCTGCAAATTGCAGTCTCATCAGGTCTGCAAGATAGCATCTTGTTTGACTCTTCTCTGTACCTTCCATTAACACTTCAGGACTAGAGCTTTGGGAAGAGCCAGACCTCACCACATGGGTGATTGTGGTTGATGAATAGATTCCAGTTTTCCCCGTTACTGGCTTCATTAAACTTGACAGCCTTTTTAGTCTCCAGATAGGTTGAACCTTTTTTCACTGACCCTTGTTAAGAGCTGTCTTTTTAAGAAGGGTCATTTGGGAAGGGACAGGAGGGGGCCACTTTAACTTCCAGAAAGTAGTTGATTTTAGTAAACAGCTTGATTCAGCTTTTAGAGTTTTTCCACCTTCCTAATTATGATAGCCACCATTCATCTATGTTTACAGTGCACCAGGCCCTGCTAATGATCTCATTCATTCCTCCTTATGCATGGGCATTGTTAATACCCCATTTCCCCATAAGGAAACTGGGTCTCAAAGAGATTAAATAAGTTGTTCCAGGTCTCATATCAATAAAGGGACAGAGCTGGGATTTGAATCTAATAAGTCTGACTTTAGAGCTTGAGATTTTAATCACCATATTCTATGACTTTCATGCTGTCATTAGCTATTTGGTCATATTTTAGGCTTACTCCTTCTTACTTGTCTTTAAAATCCATGAGTTTATTCTGATTTTATCAAGTGTGTTGGCAAATTATTGCATTAAAAAGTTACCCCCAAACCTAGCAGCTTTAAACAATAAACATTTATTATCTCATTCAGTTTTTATGGGTCAGGAATCCAGGAACAGCTTAGCTGGGCAGTTCTGGCTCAGGGTCTCTCATGAGGTTGCCATCAAGATACTGGCCAGGGCTGCAGTCATCTGACTGGGGCTGGCAGATACCCTTCCAAGGTTCACCCACATGCCTGGAAGGTTAGTGCTGGTTATTGATAAGAGACCATTTCAGTTTTCACTTGAGCTTTTATCTCAGTGCGTTCTCTCTCTCTCTCTCTCTCTCTCTCAGGTTTCTTCAGGTCAGGCCATCTGTATTAGTTTGCTAGGGACTGCATAACAAAGTAACAGAGACTGAGTGGCTTAGACAACAGAAATTTATTTCATCACAATTCTAGAGGCTAGAAGTCCAAGATCAAGTGTAAGGAGTATGGATTTCTTCTGAGGCCTTACTTTTGTTTGTAGTTGGCTGTCTTCTCCCTCTGACTTCACGTGGTCTTTCCTCTGTATGTGTCCTAATCACCTTTTCTTACAAGGACACCAGTCACATTAAATTGGGGCCCATCCATCTGACCTCATTTTACTCTACTTCTTTAAAGGCTCTATCTCCAAACACACTCACATTCTGAGGAACTGAAGGTTAGGACTTCAACATATGAGTATCAGAGAAAAACAGTTCAGCCCATTTTTCCTTAGTATATCTTGGGAATTGCCTTTTACACTTTCTTACCCATAACTCAGGTTTCATTTCTCCATCCTTCACCTCCCTTTAGCTCATGTCCTCAAAGCTGTTATGTAGCCAACCCTAACAGGCAGTTGCCTGTCTTTCTGGCTGTCCATCACACTTGAAGGACTTAGGATGCTATACTTTGGAGTCTTTGAAGGTTAGACTGGTCCCTAGGGCTTCTAATGAATTACCTAGAAACTTTTTAACTTGCATGTGGTGTACTTCTAAGGAAGCTATGGCTATAGTCAGATGCATTTGGATAAACAATTATTGAGCATATATGAGTGCTAAGAAAAGGGATTGTTAATAGTTTTGAGGGCAGGATCTGTGCATCTTTCTTATCCCTTTGATGCCCTGTAGATACTACAGAAAGACTTAATGCCTTGTGAAATGGTCTGAGAACCAGGTGAAAACTAGATAACAAAATCAAGAGTTTCTCTTGTCTTACATGAAAAAAGCTATCACCACTAAGAAGGGGTAGAGAACAAATAAAGTATGTGCATTGACAGTGTACAGTTGCTAGTGTTTGTTCCTCATCAGCACAAGGGAAGCATTCTCATCTTTTGCCAGGATGCAGGTTTGTCCAAATCCTCTGCATCTGCTACCACAGTGCAGTTTTCCTTTGAAACCTGGAAGCCCATGAGTTGTGTTGGAACTCAGGTGATCTTATTGTATCTAGTTTCCCTCCCTGTACTTCTCTTACCTTGTAAGGTGCTGTTGATTCGAGTTGTCTAACCATGATGGGAACAGCCAGAATTAATGTAATGGCTCTATTCAGTCCATTAAGGCTTAAAAGATGCCTGGTAAAAACAGGGAACACTTACAAGTCCTCACAGCAACTTGGTTATTAGTCTTTTCCTCTGGTAAACTTTTGAAAGGTATTTGGGAATGATTCCTTTCAAGGCCAGAAATGTTTGAACTGTTCCAAATGCAGGACCAATGCTCCATTCTATTAAAAAAAAAAGAAAAGGGGTCTCTTTGGAGTAACTGTTTAAAAGATAAGAGGAAGCTTTACTGAAATTAATTTGGGGGCAAAAAAAGGGAAACCATTATTCCTTCCAAAGTTCACCAGAAGAAAAGTGGAAAGAAGATATCAAAATGAAATTGACTATTATATACAAAGATACTGCAATCATTGGACTAGTATCAAAGTATCCAAGTAACAAAGTACAGGGTGGAATTACAATAAATAACACAAGATTTTTCTCAAAACTAGGTAAAACTTATGTAGTATTCATTGCTAACCTGGTTAATTATATTTCTGATCTTATTGTCCTTTAATATATTAAAAAAGAGGATATAAGAAATCAAGCCTGAATGTATTCTTAGTAGTTCAATCTATTGTGTTAGCCCAGCTAGAACAAGCTGCTGTAGAAGGACGTTATGTATTGGAAAACAATTTATTTAGTACATTTTAATGCTACACAGAGCTTTATTTCTTAATATGGGCTATTTGTTACTGGAAAGAAAGCAGAGCAAGATATGGCCCTTTGGGGAGATGTTTAAATAAGAGATACGTTTCCAGATGATGTCACAGGCACTCTGAAATCACTAAACATCAAAATTAATTAGGCTGAATCCATTGCTTTGTTAGGTGTAAATTTCTAACCGTTCTTCAGTGCTTGGAAGTGTGACTCCTGAATCAGGCAGAAAGTATAGCTCCTATTTCTTTTTACCTCCCATCCTCAGTGTTCTCAAGTCAGGAACATAACTGAGAACCCTGGAAAAAAATGTTTTGTATTAATCTACATTGCAATAGTACCATGCAAACATTCGCTCATCTCCAGCACCTAGTTAGTGCATCTCATCTTTTGATTCAGAACCAACATTTGGTGCTGATACTGATGAAAAGAATGTGAGCAGAAAAAAACTTCATTATCATTTCCCTCATGGGTCTTAGCTGTAGAGATTGTTTAGCCAACAGGAAACCCAATCTCCATTTGGTATCATGGCTGGGGTGATATTAAAAATATTTAACAACCAAGAGGACATGGAGCCAATCAAAATCGAATCTGTTTTGGGTCCCCTAAGACAGGCATTGACCCTTTAATTGCTGAATCATGAAAAGAGGCAGATGATGATCAGTAGTGGGGTATGTTGACACAGTGACTTTTCGCCATCTATGTATGAAAGAATTTTTAAATTTTCATAGTTGATATGACAATTTGGGTTCATACCAGTTGATAATGGTTTCATATGTTGATAATTTTAAGGTGCAAACTTCAATCCTTAAATCTGTTCTATTATACGGTATTCTCATCATCAGGTAATGCCCTCTCTCTCTGTCTCACTCTCTGTCACTTTGGCTCTCTCTCTGTCTCTGTCTCTCTCCCATTATTGAGTTGTGAGGACAGGAAGATTCAATTTGGTTGACTGTATTTATTCTTCATAGTCCATTGTTTGGATGGAATTAAGATGTTTTTTCTGTATAAGGAAGTGTATCAGTTTCTTAGAAAAGTCATAACAAAAAATCACAAACTGGATGGCTTAAAACAACAAATTTATTGTTGCACAGTTCTGGAGATGAAAAGTTTAACATTAAAGTGTCAGCAGGGCGAGACTCCCTTTGGAGGTTCTAGGGGAGAATCCTTTCCTCACCTCTGTCTAACGTCTTGCGATTGGCTGGCAGTTTGGGGCATTCCTTGGTTTGCAGCTGCAGTATTTCAGTCTCTGCCTTATTGTCACATGGCATTCATCCCTTGAGTGTCTGATGTGCTCTCCTCTTTATGTAAGGTCATATTGGATTAAGGGCCTGTTCTTCTCCGATATGACCCCATCTTAACTGTTTACATCTGCAACGACCCTATTTCCAAATAAGGTCATATTCTGAGGTCCTTGGGGTTAGAACTTTAACATGTCTTTTGCAGGAGAAACAATTCAATCCATAACAGGAAGGAAAAGCCTTAGCATCATTTTGTCAGACTTATGAGAATTCAATATGTAGAGCAGTTGCTCCAAAGTGGTGTACAAGCACTGGAAGGCGGTATATAATGAAAGTTTTAAAACTTTTATTTATATTTATGTTTATCCTATTCTTTTACATTTCTATTAGAGTATGTTTTATAATATATTTAATGCATTAGTATAGTAGTAAATGTCTACATGTTATAAGTAAATAAATACACATGCATTGGAGGAGCTGAATGCTCAGAAATTTCTGCTGATGTTGGTTGGGGGAACATGAGCAAAAGTTTTTTAAACCCCCATAATAGTATAAAGTATTAATAACATCATAGTTTCAGAAAAATCTCTGTGTAGGATTTTCACAAACCAATTCAATTTAGATTAACAAGCAATGAGATGATGATGATGATGGTGATGATGATTTATTTTATTATTACCACAATGTAAGCATTTTTTGTGGCCCTTTACCAGTTTCTCCCTAAAGCAAAGAGATTATTAAGGCAAAAAAAGGGGGGAGTACTAAATTCACCCACAAATTGAAAAATTTCCCTAAACTTGGAAGTGAACGTAGCAGATAACAAGCACAGGAGACCTCAATGCATGCAAAGGCAAAGGCAGGCTCTGGGATGAACAGATGAGGAGAAGCATCTGGAAAAGGAAGGGACGGTTTGAATGCTTGGTCTTGCTCCAGAAATGACACAGAATGGATCTATGACTTGCTTTTCCTATGTCCAATGCCCAAATTACTTTGTCCATCATGCGATGAAAGTTGTGACATGCTATCTTTGGAATACCACCAAAATATTTCTTTCCACTTTGGCATGGTCACCAAGCTTCTAGAATTGCCATAACAATTGTCAACCTTGAGCCATTCTCAAGCTGTCATCATGTTTCAGTCAGACAGGAAGTGTTGCTGAGTAATGTGGTATTTATTAGGAATGCCCTTCTGGCTAAGTTCAGGAAGTTAGAACTAGATATGAGCTTGGATGCCTCTGTTTCTTTTATTTCTGTGGAACATACTTTGGGGTCAACTTTGAATAATCATTGGGCATTATTGGATTTCTATCACTGTTTTGCATATTCCTGAGATTGTCTACCAGGGAATATTTCTTAATATTCATATTTAGAATCAAATTCTTAATTTCTTGCCTCATTACTCCAATTTATGTTGAAACCTCAGCCTCTCTAAGCATTCTTTCCTTCCTTGTGGTTTATGCCCTAATCATTGAATATTGATGTTTTATTTCTTTCTCTCTGCTCACTTTAATTTTTGACCAACTTATAGAGTTATTTAGCTTTCAGGTAATATTTTAGTATAGTTACTTAGGAATGTATGCCAGTGTAGTGTTGCCTGTAACTGCTTAGAGGCAGAAGCATGTATCTTCCCTTGTTTCCCATCCATATTACAGTTCTGTTTCTGAAAGATCCTCTATTAGAAGCAGAATAGAATCTACTGGACTTGCAATCCACACCCTCTTGTTTAAATAAAAGTACTAGTAGATTTTCAAGTTTTGCATTCCTTAGCATGATCCCTTCCCTGTGGAGGCAGAAGAGGAGCAGAGAATTCTGATTGCTCATTTCTTTAGCTAACAGGAGCTGTAATATTCTCCTTGTCCATCCTCTATAATTACTTTCTCCTAGATACTAAACTTCACCCCCCTGAGCTCTGGAAGGATTAAACACTGATCAAAGACAGGTTTAGTTGTATCCTCAGGACAAGCTAATTCAATGAAGAGAATCTCAGGCTCTGGGAGAGCTTTTGGAAAGGGAAATAAATTAACAATTAGCATTTAACAGCAGTGAGAACTGCTGAGTGAAAGCAGACCTGATATTTTAGGGGATTTGAGATATTTGGAGTGATGGGATGGGTAGGAAAAACTGTGTTGTAGTTAGTACAGGACAGAGTGCAAATAAATCAGAAGTGGTCTTCTGATCCATTCCACTGGTGATATAAAGCCTTTCCTAGGGCAGACTTTGGTCTTTTTGAGTGATTATAACCAATGTTATAATTGTGTGTGTGTTGATTTTAGGTAGGCTCAGGATCACAGTCATGGCTCCAATCTATTATGGATTTTTAAAGACTTCATTGCAATTGACTGTTAGCAGTACTATTATCCTTGTATAAACTGCATTCTCTCTTGACCAAGTCTGTTAATGTTCTTATTTATGAAACATTTTCTTACTGGTCTTCCAAAAATCTGTCTAATTAGAATATATCCTGAAATGCCCAAGTGTGAAGGTGTGAAGTACCCTTCCTTTAGCTTTCATAGTATATATTCCCCCAACAACCACCCCACTATATTTTGCCTAAAAGTGTGAAGTCTGGCTGGCTAGAGAGGTTTTTTGTTTGTTTTTTTGCTTCTTTTTGTACACATGCTAATATTACCTCTTGTCTTAAATAATAATATAAAATCATGGCCTTACTGACAACATTAGAGAAGATTCTAATAAACAATTCAGATTAAAATATAAAATTTGAGTCTTTGGAAAATACAGAATAGTGGATTTGCCCAAGTTATCTAATAATTATTACAATTTCCCCAGTTCCCCATATTCAATAAGAACATGTCTGTGAAATGTTATTCATGAAAGCAAAATTCATTGGTCATGAGACATGCAAATACCCATGAGGAAATACACAATGCACTCTTGCTTATAGGCAATGCCATCAGTAGACTAAATAGGCAGAGGGACACTTTTCTACACTGAGCGCTCACTTTATTCTGCAGTTTGATCTTAAAGTATGACAGTTGGCCAGGACCTCATGAGTTGCTGGTACAGTCTCTGCACTGTTAATAAATAAGCCAAGTTCAGGAAAGGTTAAATAATGTCCATAAGAAAATGTAGCTATTAGGAATCTTCTACATTCTTCCTGTCCAACAAAAAGCATAGTGAATATTTGAGCAGTGCCTATTTTATACTGTTTTAAGGCTATATCTGGGAAAATTAACATAATGTACCATATGTGGATAAATCATAACACTGAAATACCAGCAGGGATTTTTTTCTTTAACAACATTCCTTTGCTTAGCTGTTCAATGTCAGGAATGTCACCTTTATTTGCTTTAAATTCCAATACCTATCATAGTGCTTGGTGCCTAGATGGTACTTAATACATGTTTGTAAATGAATGCATTTTTATACTTCTGTATCCAACTAAAATATCTGAGTGATTTTGTGATTTTATCCAGGTTGATGGCATTCTTTATACCAGTGCAATTTTCCATATACTCATGTCTGTTTTATTTCTCATCATATTGATTTTTTCCCTTTCTTTGAACTTTGTAGTTCCCCAAATTGCTGTCCTTAGTATTGTTTATGTATGGTGAAGGTCCAGTTAGATACCATTTTAGACATTTTTTCCAGGAAGGTAAAAAATGAGTTTGTTAGATTTCAAAACCAGTCCTAACTAAAAACCATTTTCCCAACCAGATGTTGTAACTCACACTGTGTGGTACAATTTACGGCTTAATAAAACATTCTTTT
>NW_007729187.1:228339-230791 GCF_000696425.1 Galeopterus variegatus
TAAGTGCTATGCTGGTTTGGCCACAAAAAGGGGATGATATTTAGGCACCTCCCTACATTCACGAAAAAGAAAGCATTCTGGAGAATAAAACCTGGAGACAAGGGTCTGGAACTTATATCATGTACACAATGTTAAAGGACTGAAGATTGCTCAGGTAAAGAATGACTGGAGAGAAGGCAGGAGATGGCTGAGGCTTCAAACATCTGTTAAAATACAGATGCTGAAGGGTAATTTTTTTTTGTCTTTTATTATTATTATTATTGTAACATAGCTGATTGTACGTACGTATCTGTGGGGTACAGAGTTGGATATCAATACTTGTGTGCAATATGTGATGCTCAAATCAGAATAATTACTATATTCAACAATATACACTGGCATTGCTATCATAGCACTTTACCACTTCCCCCCTTCCCCACCAACTTCTAGTAACCTCAGTTCTCCTTTTCAAAGTTCAATGTATTATTATGATTATTGTATCTTTCTTTCTTTTATTTATGTTTATTTGTAGCTTCCACTTATGAGTGAGGACGTACAGTATTTCTCTTTCTGTGCCTGGCTTATTTCACTTAACACGATTTTTTATAAATTCATGCATGCCACTGCAAATGGCAATATTTCATTCATTTTTATGGCAGAGTAATATTCCACTGTGTATCTATACCACATTTTCCTCATCCAGTCATCTGATGATGGATAAAGGGTAATTTTGAAAGAGGAATTAGTTGTGCTCAGTACAGCTTTCATGGGAAGAAATGGAATCTGTGCTCAGAAGTCAAAGGGCCAACTATTACTCAGTGTAAGGAAGCTCTTCCTATCAATTTGCATGAAGACAGAGCTAATGAGGCGTGAAACATTAGGGTCCCCAGATTTAGTTAGTTTGGACCTATGTGGCACTGTTCTTAGAAGGTTACATCGTTACTAGTATTTTATGTATCATAATTCTAGTACTGGGATATCCCACTTCCCTCATAAGCACTTGCATATGTAGGTCCTTGTTTCCCCAGAATGGGGATAGATTAATAGTAAATCATCTATATTATTTCTATTGCTGGTTAATGCAGAAAATACTTGTTAAGAATGTGGATGTGTTTGATGACTACAGAATTCAGGATTTCTACAAACAAACCAAGAGGCAAATCTAAGTTCAGGTGTGAACGTCCTTGCCTTATTTGTTCTTGCTTTTTTTTCTTACCCAGAAAAACTTAGCTGGGGATTGTGTTACCATTGTTGAATTAAAGCAGGCAGAATTGGGCTCATAAGAGCAGTCTAGAAATGGGAATGATTCTGTGAAAACTTTATATTTGGTAACTGAGATGAAAGGATTTTACCTTTTGAAAAACAGATAAAAGATACTGAATTATATGCACACATATATGCGCACACAAACATTTACACTCAGTTTCAGGGAAGCAAGAACTCCTTCGTAAGAAACCCAAATATCAATTAATCAGAAGAAGAAACAGTCTTGCAGGAAGAGAAAAGAATCAGTTTACTTAGGTAAATGATATTGACAGAGAGATTCCAGGTCTATCCAGTAATATACTATGAATTCTGGATCACATAACGAGGTTTGTGATTTTTGTCAGCATTACTTGGCTTTTAAGGAGCAGGAATAGAGAAAGGTACAGTAGGTTTACAGATAAGTAATGAGAGTATGTCAAAAGAACTGGGGATGCCTGGGCAGGTGGATTTGGTTAGGCATATTTGGAATGATGAGCCATTGGGTTTGAGAGTGGATGGAGTGAATGATGTCAGAAAACCATCAAGTTGTCTTCTTTGAAAAAGAGAACATTTGTGGAGTCCTAAGGAAAATTTTCTAATTTCTAATATAAGCACTGTTGTGTCAGTATGAAGTATGTATACATATGTTATATGTAAGTGTATGTTATGCTCATGTATATGTGCATATGTGTGTGTATATTGAAAAAAGGAAATAGCCCTTTTGAATTCCCAAATTGTTGTCAGAGGTCTTTGTCCTTTTAAAGTTCCAGATACCATCCTTGTCTAACACATCAGTGCAGTGTGAATCTTGAATTATTCATGGAAACATAAGGTCTGTATTTGTCTGTATACACTTATCTCTGACTTTTTATTTCTATCATCTCTGCCCCATTACCTGGCACTGCTTTGCCTTCCTCTTTTTCTACTTTTCTTTTTTTTCTGGAGCTTTGGGAAACAAACATTAGAATAAGCCATTTTATCGCTTTCTTCTTCTCTTTAACATATGGCATTTGCTTAACCTCTTGGAGAGTTGTGATTTCCTGGCCCTGGGATTCTGATGCTAAAGATAATGAGAAGTGTTGACCTAGCACACCTGGGCTGGGAAGCTAAGGACAAACATTGTGCCACACTAGCATCTTCAAGGCCACGCTTGCCTCACACGTTGGCACCTCCCAATTCTATGTCCCAGTTTACTCATGCTCAAGGAGTGACTTTGTTCCTTACTGTT
>NW_007729187.1:230878-232000 GCF_000696425.1 Galeopterus variegatus
ACTCTGTAAGCAGAGAGTCTAAGAACTTTTGCCCCAAGTAAAAGTGTGTGTGTGTGTGTGTATACACATGCTCATTCAAAAATGTCTCCCTCTCTTCTTGTCAAGACTGCAGCTGTCAGCCGTTCCCCAAAGGTGTTGCCTAGAATCAGCATGCGGGGCTGTAAGAAGCCTGCCACTGAGACGAGGCACCTTGCATATGTGCTACTGTTCTCTGACTTGCCGGTGTACACAATGCTCTCTTGTATGTTAGAGGACACGGCTATTGTGGGATGCAATTTCTCTTTGACATTCATAGTAGCTCTTCTCCCTCCAAAAAGGGAGCTATCCTTGCTGGAATGGCAGAGCGAAGGGTCTGCATGTGCCCTTTACCACTGTGGTTTTGATGTCTCCATCTTCTGCAAAGGATTACTGCAGTGATGAGATAAAAGCAGCTGCTTTTCCAAGTGCTGTCCATTTGCATTGATATTTACCTTCTTTGCCAAAGTGACATCATTACCATTTGCTTAGTATTTGCACCACAGGGATGTGTTTTACATAATTTAAGACTTGGAAGTGATGATAATGTATTTTAGATGGGCAGCAGAGGCCACAGGGTGCTGAATCTCATCCCCTTCCTCTTCCAGGACCTCAGTGCATAAATGAATCCCTAGTCCATATCCCTAAATCATATTAACAGTACTGCTTGTTGGGTGCCAGCAATGTGTCTGGCACCAGGCCAGAGATGTTTATATATATTATTGTTAACCCCCGTAACAACAGTATGAGGTAGGTACCATTGTCCCCACTGTACAGCGAGGAAACTGAGGGCTAGAAAAACTGGTAAATTTCACAGGTCTGAATTTAAAGACAACTCCAAGGGCTTTACTCCTTATACTGTGCTACTCTATCTCCCATCTTATAGCCTACTAGTTCTTTCAGATTTAAGATACCAAAAACCTCTGTGCTTTCTCTGGAAATGATGATTGAAATGAGGAGAAGGAATACTGGGGGACTCTGATCTTAGTCCATTTCTGACTCTTTCCTTCCCATCTTTACTCTAGGTGCCCAGAAGCTCGTCTTTGAAATAAGTATAACAGATCCATGTTTACCTTGAGCTAAAGCTACTTGGTAATATTGAATCCT
>NW_007729187.1:232901-234252 GCF_000696425.1 Galeopterus variegatus
GTCTTTGAAATAAGTATAACAGATCCATGTTTACCTTGAGCTAAAGCTACTTGGTAATATTGGAAGCCAAATTATAGAATCCTGCCAGATGGCACTTATTTACCTGAGTGTGTGTCATCCTAGTTTTATCCATGGACAGAGGTTTTAAAAAGAAAGAAAAAAGTAATTGTTTTTTATTCCCGGTGTAGGTATCATGCTTTTTGCAGGATTTCCAGCTAGGTTCTCTCTCTGACTGTACCTCCTCCTGACCACCCCATCCCATAGTCTCCCATCATTGTAAAAATGTGGGACCTGTTTTCCAAAAGCAGTAAAAAAGTGCTCAGTCTCTAATCCTGAGATGGAGAATTTGAAGCAATTTTGCCCTGTTTTCTCTTCTGTCCCTTCCTCCCTCCCTCCTTTCCCTTTCTCTCTTCCTTCTTCTTTCTTCCCACTCTGTGTGCCCCCAGGATGATAGCTCAGGGGAAGTACACATTATAAGCTGAATAGCCTTTCCCTGATGTTCCTCCAAGGGATCCTTTTGCTTAGAGTATATATCACTGCATTCATGAGTGGTCCAACAGTGCTGACGCTGGGAAGAGACTTTTATTCTTCTTGAAGCTCCTTGTCATAGACTCATAAATAGATTTGCATCTTTTCCTTGTAACACCATACAGATTCCTGATTCAAGATTCAGAAATGGAGAGATGAGAGTTCAAGCTTTCTTAGAATGTGTCCCCCTTTCTAACCCTTGTCTTATGATTTGTCCCCCTTATGAACACAATACACATGGGCACCTGGGTCTTCTCAGCTCAGAAACACACTGCAGCAATGGCGAGTGGTAAAAGGGGGAGGCCCACTTGAATTAGTACATTTGCAAGCAAGCACACACATCCACACTCTCAAGCCTCTGCTTGTTCAGTTTTCTACACCTGCACTGCTCCTCCCACTTCCACTATCCAAATCCCACCCTTCTCCTCAGCCCAGTTCAAATACCATCCCTGTCCCATCTATTCTGTCCCAGTTGAAACCCTTTTCCAAAACACTTTGTCTTGTACTTTTTATTATTTTAACCCATTTGCCTTATATTTTTATATTGTATAAACATATTGAGGTCCTTATTAAATTCTGCATACTTGGAGGGCAACTGCTTTCCTTGATCCATTTGTATGGACACCACAGAGTCACAGCACAGCATTTGATTGCCCAAAAGATGAGTTCAATGTAAAGAAAAGATAAGAAAAAACTTTATTTACTTTGGCCTTGATTTTGTTCCAAGAACAGTGGCACAATTTGATTTGTTTCCTATCTTTGTCTTATTTATACATGCTTTTCTCAAATGGCTTGTAAATTAGTGATAGAAATAATCAGAAAA
>NW_007729187.1:234324-238175 GCF_000696425.1 Galeopterus variegatus
CAATGTAAAGAAAAGATAAGAAAAAACTTTATTTACTTTGGCCTTGATTTTGTTCCAAGAACAGTGGCACAATTTGATTTGTTAAATAATTTAAATGTTTTATTACATTTAGAAGCAACAATAGACATCACAAAGTTTAGCATGCTTAATTCTCAAATGAAATGTACAAATAAAATTTATGAGTTACTTCAGCACTAGTGGTCAATGTAAAAAGTTTTTGAAAGGGAGCTGAAATTTTGGTTAGAATTTGAATAAAAGGTGTGTTTTTATAGGCAGAAAAGAGGTCGGAAAGCCTACCATGCAGGTAATTATATTAGTATCAGTCAGGCATTGATAAAACATTCTCAATAAAGGGCCAGAGAGTAAATATTTCAGGCTTTTTCAGGGATGATTACATAATTTGCAAACAGTGCAAAATGAAATTGTGGGGCTGCTTGTGCAAAAAGCAACAACAAATTTCCATTAAAAGTATGTCATTCTAAGAAAAAAAAAATAGATTATTAGCCATTATAAAATTTGCCATCCATCTTCATATTGTACCATGTCATTTTTTTTTTTCCTTTTTGTCTTTTTTACTGACCGGTAATGGGATCGCAACCCTCGATGTCGTGCCCGTCCCGGGGACCGGCAACGGGATCACAACCCTCGGTGTTGCCCCCGCACCACGCTCAGCCAGTGAGCGGGAACCGGTCTCCACATGGGATCCGAACCCTCGGCAGGAGCGCCGCCGCGCTCCCGAGCGGTGCACTCTCCAGTGCGCCACCGGGCCGGCCCGTACCATGTCATTCTTAAATAAGTTTTAAATAAGAACTTTTAATTCATATTTGGAATTACTGAAATAGGAAACATTTCTTATTCCATAGCTCATGCAGTGCATATGTATTTTGTAAGGAAAGTGGAAACGCTGCACAGACTAACTCAACTGTTTTTATTTCACTACATACACATGTATTCCACAAACACTCTCTTCCTTCGGCTTACCAATGAGTAAGAAAGAACTGAAAATAAAAGGAAATATAGGTTGCTTTATCTTTCCTCTTTTTTTGTCATAATTTTTCTGCTTAATTGGTTGGCCAATTTATGAAAGTAGCAAGAATCAGGAAGGATATGATCGGTTTCCTTGGCCACTCATGTTTCTTAGAATGCCATTGTTTTCTTTCTGTGCTTGAAGCAAATTTAGTTCAAATGGAAAAACCTATCCTCTAAGGGCTGTCAGCACTTTAGCTCACTCAGTAGTAGATGTACCATACCTTGTTCTCACTTTGAGTCTCATTCAGTGTCATTGTAAGTCTATCAGAATCCTGTGCTCATGGGGCATTGCAAATGCCGTATGGAAATGTGGTGGCAAGAAACAATGAACATGTACATATATATTGTATATCCACATGTATGTGTATCTCTTTTGCTCTTTCACATGCTTAATTGTTTTTCTAGACTTCACTTTAAAAACCACAAGATCAAGGATAAATTATTAAAAGTTTCAAATGGGTACATCCAAGAGCAGGTTGTGCAGGGCCCCCTGTGTCTGTACAGGTTGTGTACCCATGACTGGCCCTGGGTTTTACAAACCATATGGTGTCTGTCTCAACTATCTAACTGTTGTAACATGAAACAGCCATAAGAAATATGTAAAGAAATGGGCCTGGCTGTGCTCCAATAAAACTTTATTCACAAAAACAGCTGGCAGCCAGGATTTGGCCTGTGGGCCATTGTTTACTGATGCCTAGTTTGAACATGGAGGTGAGAAAGTGTGAGACCTGTCTGAGAACTGCTTACTCAGTTGGAGGTAAGTCTGGGAAACTCAGGAGAATTCTAATTTTGAAGAGGTGGGCTAAATTGTTTAAATATTATCCTCTGGATGATTGAGAGTGATTGATGGCTTTAAATATTAAATAAACATCAGTAGAGGAGATTTCTAGTGAATTAATATGGAGGTGTTGGGTCAGAGAAGTAGGAAGGGGTGAATCTGGAAGCATATATCCTAGCAAGAAATAGCAAGAAAGGTATTGCAAGAGTCCAGGTATGAGATGAGAAGAAGTTGGAGAGTTAGCAGAGGATCTGCAATGTTGGAAGAATTTGATTTGAGAGGAATTTTAAATGAAGAGTCACCAAGATGTGATGAGCAATTCAATGTGGAGGCTGAGAGAACAAAATAAAGAAAATGCCAAGGTCTCATGTTGACAAAAAGTATGCCTTTATTCACTGCCTGGACATGTGCGATGTGCATCTCTTTTTTTGCTAAAATGACCGTAAATGGAGATGGTTGGTGGGCTGCTGGTTTTAGGTGGCTGCAGAATTTTGGGCTACTTGAGTTGGTGTTGGGTTGCTGAGTGTACATGATGTCTTAGGGGCATTGGAGATGTGGCACTGGAGTAAGGGGCTGCAATATAGGTATATATGGTCCATCTTCACAGAGAGGAGAATTGGACCAGTAACAGCAGATGTACTCTCCAACGGAGACGTCACAGAGAAGAGAAAAAAAGGGATAGAGGCTGTAACATCTAAATAACTTACATACCTTACTGTCGCTCTTTGTGTTTTCCAAACTAAGTTAATATTTTACCTTTTGCCTTCCTGTTTAACCTTTTCTGGAAAGATTAAGAGGCCCACGTTTGTTTACTACACAAAAGTATAATAAAACAAATACGATGTGGTCTAAGTCGTGTTCATAGTGTAGATCCCCCTTCATCTCCAGTTGAGTCAGATGCAAAAGCACAGGCATTTGATGGCTCAAGTAATGTTTCACTGGGAGAATTAAATTCTCCTTTTGGCTAAACAACTATGATATTCCCCAAATCAAACTTTGGGTTCTTCCCCAAAACACACACTCAGTTTTACCCCACCTGGTGTAGCTGGCCGATTGACTATTCTCTTCAAAGATGCTTTCTAGGGATGACAAGGGCACTGCCCTCTTAGATATGGAAAACCTTATAATGTGTTTCTATAGTAGCTTAGGATGCTTTGTATTAAGTTGTATATTAGCAAATATTTTATGCACATGGGGAAATGTAAGTGAGATTTCTTTGTATCTGTCTTCTCTACAAATGTGCACTGAGAATGCACTGAACCATGGCCCTGTGCCTATGTGCAAGGTGTATAGGTTGTTTATATTCCTAACCTCTCCATAGATGTGTGTAGACACAGAGGATCATCTGGCCCAGTGCTCCATAATTTAGTTTCATTGCTTGACTGTAATTCACCTATAGACCAGGAATGAACTGCTGGGATTCAGAGGCCCAAGTTCGGCAACTATTAGACAAAGAAAACCTACAGCAAACTGGAACAGCCAGATTTAAGAGATCTGCCTCAAACTTTCTATGGTCCCATTACTCTTTAATTAATTTAATTAACACTCTTAAATTTTAACTTCAAAAATAGTATTGAAATTTTCTATACAGGCAATCCTGAATCTGGGAAATTCAAGGCTGTTTTCAGGACAGTTGCCTTTAATTTCCCATCACCTTCAAGATTTAGGAAATGCTGAAACTCCTATTTAAGTTAATTTCACAAAAATTACTTCCACACTATCAAATTACTGATCTTTATCTCTCATCCTGTTTGGTACTCTATCAAAACATATCAAAGAACATGTTGTCCCATTGCCCAAAGTATAAAAAACATCAAGAATTTTCTTTTAAGGCTTTTGCTGTCTGTGTGTATGTGTGTGTGTGTGCGCGCGCGCTTGTAAATACCTCATACTTTAATTGTTTTGTTTTTGTCATTGTTGAGACATTAGGATCAGGTTTGATTCAGGCAGTTACTTGCACTCCATTACACTCCCAGATGAGGAAGAGTGCTGGTTCTGACAGGAGAGCATGTGTGTATTTTATAGTAACAGCAGTTTGACATGG
>NW_007729187.1:238834-242740 GCF_000696425.1 Galeopterus variegatus
TCTGCTTAAAAATTGGCATGGTCTTTAATTTACCAGTTGCGTTTCCTGTTATTCACCAGTATGCACCAGTGGCTCCAGCCCACACCCTTCACTTCCTGTCCCCTCAACGTGTTCCACACTGTTGAGGTTATGCACATTCCTATATACTGTTTCCTCTGCTGTGAGTGTCTAGTGAACTTCCATTCATCCTTCATGACCAGACTCAAATGGCACCTTCCTTACAAATGAATGGATTGATCTATCGTTTTATTGATTCTCTCATTCAGAGACATTACTTGAATGCCTGCTATGTTCTGGGAAACTTTCTCTAAATGGTCTCAACCACTCCTTCCTTTGGGTCTTCTCACTACTTGGTTCTCATAGATGTTATTAATCCACACTGGGTTCTAATTCTCTGGGTGGCATCTCTTAATAGACTTTGAGGTCTTTGTGAGAACACAGTTGAGTTCTTATTTATTTCCATGTTCACAGCATTCAGCCTAATGCCTGGAACATAGTAGGGGCCCATTAAATGTTTGCTGACTAGAAGAATGGTTTGTTTTATCAGAAGACTTTTCAGGGAGGTACTAGAGGTGCTTTCCTTGCACATGTTATGCTCAGCCTTTTCTCTGATCTCTGACGTTGCATCCCAAAGTAATAAATGCGAGTTTTATCTTTACTTACCATCTTTCCTTCATCCTCACCCCGCTTCTCCAGCACTCCCCTGCACCTTCCCGCAGCATGCAAAGCTCTAATCCTGGGAAAATACCATGCAGTGCTTTCATTCTAAAGGGGAGCAATTGAAAGCATTTCTCTGGTAATTTAAGCACACAGCAGCTACCTTTGCAAAAGCCTGGTTGCTAAATTATCCCCTCAGTTACTTATTTTGCAGGAGGGGAAAGAAAAAAAAAAAAAAACGCTGGGGGAAAAAAAGTCTAGTAAGAAAAGAGACTGTATTTTCTTTGGGTTCAGCCTTCTTCCTCTCCACCTCCTCTATGCAGTGACTATAGGGCCCCTGGTGGGGCACGTTCTGCTACTTTTCCTTTTAATGTTTTAAATGCCACAAATGCCTGTCATAAACCACCTTTTTAATTATGCAGAAGTGGCGCTGAATGGTTAGTTAGCAGCGCTATTGCAATTATTGCACTTTTTCAGGTCTGCTGCTGTTCTGTATGACACTGTTTTCTAAGTTGCTGATTAAGATGATGTAGTGGGTGGAGTCCTTCCCACCACCACTGCAGAGGGGACTCAAAAGCTGGGATAATGAGTCCTCAGGCAGTAGTTTATGGCTTAATAGGAATTAAGTAGGAAATCCAAGAAGGGGATGGGGAGATAGTCTCATTCATTTCCTTCTTCTTACAAAATGAAGCCTTTTTCAACTTTTGCATCTCCTCTATCCAGTCCATATGCTGAAATTGTTAGAGAAACATCCATGCTGGCTCGTAGGGAGAAATCCCAATCTTACTTGGACCTGATATTCTGAGGCTTTCAGATATCTTCAGATATCCTTGTGCAGTAAAAGAGCCTTATGCTGGAGTTCAAATGCTGGCAAGGAAGTTAAAGAGCTATGAGGATTTGAATTCATTTCTTTACCTTGCTGTATCTCTCTTTGTTGAGCCAGTGTGAGTAATGCTGTGTGCCCCTCTTGGGTCATGAGAAGCTGTGCTTCCAGGATTGTTGTAGGTGCTAATTGAGAAAAATTATATGAACTTGAAAGCAACATGCTATTGTAAGACAGTGCAATCATTCATTCATTCACAGATATTTACTGAATGCCTATTATGTCCCAGGCACTGTGTGAGGCCCAGAGGATAGGGCAGAAAACAATACAAAGTCCTTGCCTTTATGGAAATGGTTTTCTAGTCCAGGATATTGACATTAAGCCAATCAGGAAATAAATATATACTTTCAAATGGCAATGAGTGCTATGAAGAAAAATTAAAAGTAGAACCAGGGAACGGAGAGTGTGCTAGGGGATACTATTTTGGATGGAATTTTCAGAGAAGACCTCTCTGTGACACTGAAGCACAGGTGAGGGAATGAGGTGAGGCAAGAAACCGTATGAATATCCATATCACAGGGCACACTCAGCTCCTGGCCGAGGCTCCCCAAATTGATACTTGCCTTACAGGTCTGGCTGCCTGCCCCAGACAAAAAATAAACAACCCAGAAGTCAAATATTGGTGAAAACGGAAGTCAGCTTTTATTTAGGGATATCAATGACCTGAGGAGAGATATTAGGCTGACCCATCTCTCCAGTAAACCTGAAGGAGAACGGCCAGGCTAAAGCCATCTCAAAGACTCAGATTTACTGAGGGGTTTTTAAAGAGGGGGCTGAGGGAACAGAACATAGGAAATGAAAAGCAGGAGAGAGGGGATGTGAGCAGCAAGGGCTTCATGCAAGGTCTCAGGTGCAAAGTCTCACCAAGACTCCATCTAGTTTCTGCTGTTGTCCTTGCTGTTATCTCATGGTCCTGCTAGAGGGGTGGAATCAGCCCAGCTTTATTGATGTCTTCTTTGGTTTCCCTTAGATAGTACGTGCAAGTCTGGCTAGAAAACAACTGTATACTTATGTAAATAATGTCATCTTGCCCCATAACCATAGTTCAAAAAATCAAATGATCATAGGAAAAAGAAAACTCAGAGAAATACATGCCAAGATAAAAAAAAATGTCTTTTTTAAAATTTGCCTATAGCGCATGCAGTTTTATGTCCCAAAATGGCTTCAGTCCTGCTCACTCCAACATTCAGGAAGAACATTCCAGGCTGAGCAAACAGCGGGTATAATCGCCCTGAAACAAGAATGGACTTGGCTTATTTGAAGAACAGCAGGAAGCTGGAGGCTAGAACCCAGGAAGCCACAGGACAGGGAGTAAAATGAGGTCGGAGAGATAACCAGGACCATTCTGTGTATGGCCTTGTAGGTGAACAAAAGGACTTTGAATTTTATGTAATCTTATTTACCTTTTAAAAGAATCAGCCTTGATCTAGCTGTTTAGCTCAGTTGGTTAGAGCACAGCCTTGTACCATGAAGGTCAAGGGTTTGGTTCCCCATACTGGCCACCCGCCAAAACAAATAAATAAATAAAAGAATCATCCTGGCAGCTGGTTGCCAATTATACTCTAAAGAGGCAAAGCGGAAGAAAGGAGGCACCAAGGAGGCTCCCACAGGAATCCAGGCACGAGATATTGTTTTAGGATAATGGTAGTGAGCATCTTACAACATTATTATGATGTCCTCTGCTTTCTCAAGTGTTTGCTTCATAAATTGGCAGAGTTGGAAGCTGTGACTTAGACCTAATAATAAATCATTACTTATTTTGAAATTGATACCTAAAATAATATTCTTAACATTTTTGTAAACTGATGTAAAATATTGAAGGAGGATTGGTCTTATTTTGCATCTATTTATTTATTAAACATTAGCTAGATGAGAGATAAGGCTGTGTGGCCCTAGAGCCAAATAAATACCACCAGCCCTACCTACCACACTGGTTCCAGGTTGAGGTTACCCAGCCTCCATGTCACCCCAGGGGCTCCCTTCCCTGTCCTTCACTAGGCGAGAGGCAAAAACTGAGCATTGCAACATGAGCACTCTCCTAAATGATATAAAAAACTGCACTGTTTCTTCTTCAAAATGGTGATTGCAGCTACAGGGGATGTGCTCTTATATTACAGTATAAAGGGTTTTTATTTTAAAGAAAAGGGACTTGTATGCACTGTGGGATGTGTGCACATAGATGTGTTTGCATTGAGAGACTGTTTGTTTTACTTTACGTTTTTCCCTCTCCCATTAAAGCAAGCAATTTTTGGAGGAAAATAGTATGACAGTCCTGACATTGCTTTATTTTTTTTCTTTTGCAGAGTAGGTGCAACAGAAAATGATGAATTTATGCTTGTCCTGTGCTTTCTCCCTATTTTTTTTTT
>NW_007729187.1:245507-247341 GCF_000696425.1 Galeopterus variegatus
ATGTTCTTTAAATTCCTTGGGAAAATATGCTGACATTAAAAATACTTAGCCCATTTTTTTTTGAAAAATGGCAGGCTAAAGAGAACGTTTTTCTTCCAATTCTGTCATATAATTTCTATTCCCTGGGTTTGAATTTCCTGGACTTAAGCTTCCCCTATAGTTAGCAGAAACATTATTTTGAGAACAATTTAAATTGGACCTCATTGTGAAACTGGCTACTGAATCTGAGTCAGGGACCTTCTTCTAGATGGAGGTAATTAAATATTCTTCATTGATGCTATTTTAAATGTGTTGAATGAAAGGAGTTAATTATACAGCAGGGAACATGGCAGACTCCTGACTAATAATGAGCTCTATGTTTAATATCTTCATCTTTGTTAGAATCATTAAAGTTGTTCAAATCAATCAGATGGCTTGAAGTGAATGCAGACTTATAACTAAGCAGCCCCAAATGGAAGTTCCTCACAGATGCAGTAGCTCATATCTCTAATGACGACTTCAGGGAAGGGATAGAAATATATTGCTTTGTTCTGTGCAATATAATCTGTTTCCATCATCCTTCCATTGTGATTGTAGGGAGAAAAGAAGAATAAATCTCATTGTTTAGAGAAATTCCATCCATTATAATGGAATGATGTTTGTGCTTGGGGATTATAAGAAAGAAAATAATTTTTTTTTTCTTAAATCTTTACATGGCCAATCTCTTCAGAATCTGGTGCAATATTGAAATTTCTGTGCCGCTAAGTCCCCATGAAATATGTGCATTTACTCTGCATCTTGGGATGTCCAGGAATCACTAGAGGACCAGGTATGGTCCTACAAAATGGATTCGCTGTAATATTCTGTTAGAGAAACGTGAAATCTGAGGTCAAGTTTTCCATACTCTATTTACTGTTCTGTGTCCTTAACTAAATTTTCTTAAACTGTCAGACATTTAAGGTACTTCCTCTTAAATATCTCCTCCTTTTCAGATGTTTTACTGAAGAGCATGTGTCTTTGTTCTTATTTATAGGACTCTCATAGTTCTCTTCTATTCCTTCTATGTTGAAGGATATAGCTTTGCCCTTTCAAGTACAGAAGATCAAGGAATTCCTTCTTCCACTCCTTTCTTGATTGTCCAAGGCAGTCCTGTTACCTGGCTGTGGGCAGCTGTAACAGTGATTGGTTGTGAGATCAGCTTGAACTGATCTTTGTATATGGAGATTGGGAGAATTGGAGGAATAAGCAGGGTGGAATTACTAAATTCTCAGATAAGCACAGGCAGCTAGTGTGTGTGAAAGGGCTGTAAATGTTAGGACAGAACAACAGACTTCATGAGAAAGTGAAACCCCAGGTCCACGTTGGATAATTAAACCATAGAGAGGATTACTTTGGTGAGTCATGACAGCCTTCAGGGAGATTTAGGTCAGTGGTCTCAGGAGGAATATAGCATATATTATTTTTACTGTTTAGTTTGGATTTTACCACTGTGTCCCTTCCAGTATACTTTGGGCGGCTGTATCATATGTATCAGGCTTTAGAATTTGATGGGTCTGAGTTGAAATTTTGGGTTTGAGTTTAAATCTCAGGTCTGACTTTTATTTGCTGTATGAAGCTAGGCAATTTATGTATCCTCTCCAAACCCATTTTATAATCTTTAAAATGAGCGTAAAGTAGTACCTGCTTTGTAATATTGCTGTATGGATTAAATGAGATAATTCATGTAAAGCGCATAGCCCAGTGCAAAATTATTTTATCACTTGTTAGAAATGTGGTGGTTGAAGATTGTTTTATTATTTAGATGAATCCAATTAAAATCTTTCATTTTCATGTATCTGTGTCTTCCAAGCACTAT
>NW_007729187.1:248166-254105 GCF_000696425.1 Galeopterus variegatus
AATGAGGTGAGTGCCAGTCCTGTCGCCCCCGACCCCCAGTGACCTCTCTCTGGGTTTGCACAACACAACCTGTGATGAAGTGACGCTGCAGTGCAATGAACCAAGGTTACCTTTACAGTCACAGCTTTCCTCTGGCTGGACCAATTTAACCAAAAATGCAGTGAAAAATTTTAGGTAAATCATAAAATATGACCTAGGAAAACAAGAGAAAATCACATCTAGTCTACTAAGAATCAATCCAGGCTGTACAGAGTTAGGTTGTTCGCATGTGTGGAAATGCTGGAAATAAATCATTGATTCTCAAGCTTGAATGCACCTCAGGAACCCCTGGAGGGCTTGTTGAGGCATGGACTGCTGGGACCATACTCCAGAGTAGGACTCAAGTGGAGCCTGAGAATTTGCATTTCTACCCAGGTCCCAAGTGTTGCTGGTGCTGCTGGCCCAGAGACCACACTTTGAGAAATAGATCAAAGCACATATCCTAGTGCCTCAAAACTCCAAGTATGGCCTCTGGACCAGCAGCATCAGTATCACCTGAGACCTTATTAGAATTGCAAATTATCAGATCCCACCCCAGAGCTACTGAATTTGAATTTGCACTTTTAACAAGATTTCTTGGTGGCTTATTTGCATATTGAAGTTTGAGAAACATTGATCTAGTGTTTGGAGAATTCAGAATTTTAGTCCTTCAGACCTAGATTTAAGACTGGGTACTAACATTTTCTGGCCTGGTGACTTGGGGGGAAGTTGTCATGTATATATTTTTTATTTCCCAGTTTTATGTGAAAAACTGAAATGATCATACTTAAAAAGTTGTTGTGAAGATTAAGTGTGATAATATATGTAAAGTGCATATAATTGGTAGTGTTGTTAAAGGATGACCTCATTTCTTTTTATGTGTAATCTGTCCTGTGAAAGCATTAGAAACAGCTGTTTGAAGGAGGTATTTGAAATTCTGTCTGAAGTGTTTTCTTGTGTCCTGTTCTGAGTGAAGCTATTTTCACAGTACAGCGCCAGGTTCTCCTCACTGTGTTATTTTGTCTGTGAGTGACACCTGTAGAGATATACAATGGAATGAGTTTGCCATTTCACAGCCTCCTGGCATGATTCTGAATTTGAGTGTGTGTGTGTGTGTGTGTGTGTGTGTGTGTGTGTGTGTGTGTGACAGACAGACAGTTTGTTGGAGGAGGGATCTGAGAAAAAACCTGGAGTGTCTACTTTCCTCTTTAATAATAAAGTGTGATATGGGTTTTCAAAGATAAAATTAGATTTGTAATATTTGACAACATCCGTTAGTAGGTTCTAACCTCAATGAGGTATTATGAAGATAAAGGTTATGCCACTTAAAAAAGTGTTTTGAGAACCTTGAAAGATACTGTATGAAGTTGGGTCTTTGACATTATTTAATTTTTTAAAATACAGCCCTTAGTGATATTTTCTTTATTCTCTAAGCAACGAGAATTCTAACATTTTGGCAGTTGGAAGCTATCTTAGCCCTCTCAATGCCCTCACCAACTGAGAAATGAGCCTGTTGATTTTAGTATTTTATTCTCAAAGCTCAGAAATTTCAAATTCATGTTATGTGAAAACAAAATATAATGGCTGCAAAGAAAATAGGTTAAAATGAGAATTGTGCTAATGCAATTTAAGAGGGTTAATGGGAGCAGTATCTTCTGGGTCTCAGTGTAGGTCTCCGTATAGATGATTGAGGGGTCTTCAGACTCTAGGTCTTATTCAGCTTGGAGGGCCTCTTCCCTGAGATTGTTGGCTGCTATACAAATAGATCCCTTGGGACCAAGCATTACAGATGAACACCTTGTACTGTAACTACATTTTTAGCATTTATATGTAGGGCAGCAGAACACTCTCCTGCTTAGTTAGCACCCAGGGTCATCTCCATCAACTGTTAATAGCTAGTCACTAAGTTCTTAATGAGCATCTCCTGCTGGTCTCTGGTAAAGAGGGTAGGTGTGTAGGAGAGGTGAACTGTGAGATCTTACACTGCAAATCCTTCAAGCCCTGGACACTCAAACTGTGATTCACGGCACCAGCAGCAGAGGGATTACCTGGGAGCTTGTTAGAAATGCAGAATATCAGGCCCACCTCAGACTCACTGAATCAGAGTCTGTGGTTTAGCAAGATCTCTAGGACATTTACATGCATGTTAAAGTTTGAAGAGCACTGCTTTAAGAAACATTTCTTTCAGAGATGGAAGTGGAACTGGGCAAACTTCTAAAACTATTGGAACTTCAAATGCAGAGAATGCAGTTACCAGGATGGAAAATTTAATAATTGGTTATGAACCACACTAGTAATTGTAGATCTAAAGGAACATGTGAGTGTGAGGTCAATTATCTATTTTATCACTGCAAAGGATGTGCTTTGCAGTTAGGCTCAAAGAAGTCCATCTAAATGAGTTTCCTTAATCTATGTGGCAGATCCAAGTAGACCCCAAAGGTTAAGACAAAACAAACCAAAAAGGCAATTTCAGAACAAATTGCAAGGCAGAGTTAAGCTTAAAAATAAGATATGAAGTTTTTGAATATGATGGTGATGGAAAACTGATGCCAGCACTAATGCGGCTCCCCACTATTTGACCTTTTTTTTTTTGTGACCGGTAAGGGGATCGCAACCCTTGGTGTGGTGTCGCCCGCACACGCACCAGTCATCCCTATGTAGGATCCAAACCCGTGGTGGGGGCGTCGCTGCACTCCCAAGCGACACACTCTCCCGAGTGCGCAACGGGGTTGGCCCGGCTCCCCACTCTTGGAAAGCTAGGTATAGAAGCTGGAATCAAAAGGATTTAGTTTAGATCTAATGCATACTCTTACTTAAGCTAAAGGAAATCTTTGCCTTTGTTCCAGTAACCAAAGCAGTGGCACAGCTGAGGGTCACAGTACTGGTGGGAGATGTGGGTTGTGAGCAGTTTTGTCTCCTGAGCACATTTCCCAGCAGCTTTTAAAGTAGTTGTTTGACATGACTCTTGTTCATTCTATGGTGTAGGGACACTGGAGGAAACGATTTGAGAGCAAGGGCCAGCCTATTCCGTACTAGTATGAAATAGTGTCTAAGATGTAGACAGATGTACGTAGATGACCTGCCACCAACTACTATCCCAGGGCTATCCCCAGGCTTGTTCTTCTGGTATTAGGATCTGGCCACTCTTCTAAACCAAATATATTATTTTGCTTCATGACAAATGCTATTGCCTAGAATGACTTCTGATACACTGTGAAGCTCTCTGAAATTATAAGCAAAAGTTTTCTGTGTATGCCCAAGTACTTTTTTTTTTTTTTTTTTCCCCGTCCACCGGCCATCCCTATATAGGATCCGAACCCCCCGCGGGGGCGCCGCCGTGCTCCCCCCCCCCCCCGGCAGCTTTTTTTCTTCTTTTTTTTTTTTTTTGTCCACCGGCCATCCCTATATAGGATCCGAACCCCCCGCGGGGGCGCCGCCGTGCTCCCCCCCCCCCCCGGCAGCTTTTTTTCTTCTTTTTTTTTTTTTTTGTCCACCGGCCATCCCTATATAGGATCCGAACCCCCCGCGGGGGCGCCGCCGTGCTCCCCCCCCCCCCCGGCAGCTTTTTTTCTTCTTTTTTTTTTTTTTTGGGCCGCCCCCCGGCCGTCCCGATATGGGCGCCGAGCCCGCGGCGGGAGCGCTGCTGTGCTCCCAGCGCCGCCCTCTCCCGAGTGCGCCACGGGCTTGGCCCACAAGTACATTTTTTTTGCTTCCCAAGAAGAAAAGCTTACCTATTGTTTATATCAGATTATCAGGGTATCTGGGATCCCAAAATTTTAAGAACCACTGGATTGGAAAATGTCTACTTATTTTCCTAGAAGAACCCTTTGGAGTTCTGTCTTCCTGAGCTGTGTTATTCCCCAGATTTCTATAACTGTATTAGTTAGGATGCTTTGGAGTTCAAGAAACAGAAAATCTGACTTAAGTTGCTGTAATCAATAAAACCAAGTCACTGACTCATGTAACTGAAAAGAACAGCCTGGCTTACAAGGGTAAGGAAAAATATTGCTATTTGTTCCATACTGAGTCTGTCCTCAGCACCAGGCTGTGTAACATGGGGTCACAAGAAACCTCTGACATAGCTCCTGTCCTCTGGGTGATTATGATAAGGTTTTGAGAAAAGACAGACTGACATGAATTAGATTCTTTATGTTATCCATCAGTAAGATCTGTCTGCTCTACCTCCAAAATAAATCCTAAATTTGATATCAAATTTTTGAATCTGCCTCTATCAACCTAGTCTCTAGGCCACCATTGTTTCTCACCTAGTCTACAATTACTTTCCTCTACCTGATCTTCCTGCTTCCATGTCTTGCCTTATACCAGTTTATTTCCATATGGCAACCAGAGTTATTTAAAATGTAAAGCACATCATAGATCCCTTCCTTGCCAAAGAAAGGTCCAATGATTTCCCAAAGAACTTAAAATAAAAATCCAAACTTCTTCTTGCTGCCTTAAAGTTTTTACATTATCTTAGCATTGCCCAAATCTCAGATCTCATGTGCTGCCTCCCTGCCCCTGGGTCACTACTCTCCTGCCACATTAAACTTACTGTTCTTTGAAAGTGTCTCAGAACTTTCCATTGTTTCTGTGCAAAATGTGCTTTTCCTGTATGTTGAGGTGGATATCTCCTTCTTATCATTCAGGTTTTACTTACGTATCAAATCTGTGAAGAGATTTTGTTTGGCAACCCCATCTAAAGGTGCCTTATTTGTTAATTTATTTATATGAATAGTATGTCTTCCCCAACTGAAATGGAAAGTCCATGAGGTCTAGTTTCTGTCTGTCTTGTTTATTGCCCTATTCCCAACAAATGAAAATAGCATCTTGAATAAAGTAGGCTCCCAAAACATACGATGGCACAAAATTAGTGTACTAAAAATGCCACAGGATTTTAGACAAATGTAGAAGCATTCAGTCCTTGAATATTCAGTGAACATTTTGAGGAGTTGCATGAATTGGAGTAAGACTCTTGAAGTTAAATAATATTTTATTGGGTCCTGAGAGGTAAGGGGGACATGTTCATATGTTTTCTACTACCCCTTTCCATACTCTGATAAGATAATATGGGGTAAATTTACTTGGGATTAAAAATAATCCAAACTGCCTGTAATTATTTTTAATTTTTCTGAAAGAACTTTTTTTATTCATTTGGAAAAGTTTAAAAAATTAAATCACAGCTAGTATTAATTTGATCTTGTCTCAGAAAAGACCTCATTAAGCTGCTTGATAAAGTGATTATTCAATGTGACTCTCCTTGGGTTTTCAGCTATTATCTGGAATGGTTTTTAGAATGAGGCAACATTTCCCTTTTCAGTAGCACTTGAAACCTCCTTGACACAGAAACGCTGATAGGAAAAGGTAATGAACAAAGAGCTGCAGGTCTTGATTCATGCATGCTAAAATATCACATCTAACTCAAGAAGTTTTAGAAATATGTGGAAAGTATTCTTGAGCATTTTCTCTCAAGCTGAGACCATTCAGAAATAACTTTTGAGAGCAAAGTGGCAATGAAAATTTTCTCACTCAGGATCTACCCCATTTGTAGGCATATAATTTGAATTAAACCCTTATATATAATTTTTTAATGAGATTTTTTTATCCTTTCATGGACTTTTAACTTTATATGGCCTTTGTGCTTTCTTGTACCATTAATCCTTCAAATGCCAGCATCCTGCTGGGAGGGAATTTATTTCAATATTTCCATCATTGTCAACAGAGCTACAAGATCTTTCTAGCATATTGGAATTACCCATCCATGAGAAAATACTGTCTTGGACTTGTAATTATTTAGTTGACTCTTATTCAACTATGTGATGTAAGAAGACTTTTTTCCCCTTAATGTTTTATTACCAGTTACAGCACAGACAGGTATTTTACTTTAATTTGGATGAAGAGTAGATAATAGAGAGCTGAAATTT
>NW_007729188.1:0-215 GCF_000696425.1 Galeopterus variegatus
ATTTTCTCTTTGGTCGCTTTTGCTTTGGGGGTCCTTTTCATGAAATCTGTACCCACTCCTATTTCTTGTAGTGTTTCTCCTTAAAACCCCTTTAAGGAGTTTTATTGTTTCAGGGTGTATACTTAATTCTTCATTTTATGTTGACCTTAGTGTCTGGTGAGAGGAATGGGTCTAGTTTCATTCTCCTGCATATGGATATCCAGTTCTCCCAGCAC
>NW_007729188.1:5822-6285 GCF_000696425.1 Galeopterus variegatus
GGGATTTTCACTCGGATCTTGGACCTCTGCGGAAAGTCTGCTCCACCCTACCAGTCCCGTATGGTGTGTGTGTTCTGCACCTCGCTATCAGGGCGTTTTCACACTCTGTGTACACTAGATAGGGCTATTGAGGCTTGCAAAGGGTTCCCGCAGGGTGTGTAATTGTTGTTATTTATTCATTTATTTATTTCTGAGACTCCGCCTCCTTTTGCCGGACCCCTCCCCACTCTTTGTGCTCAGAACAGGGCTGAGGTGTGTCTTCTACAAACCTTGTCTTTCAGCTGAGACATCAAAGCTGTGCCCTGCCCTGCCCTGCCCAGAACGTGTCCAGTCTCTCCCACTGCCGGTTGTGAACTCCTCAGGGGAGGGTCCCTTAGCACACAGTTCCTCTTTGACTCCCCCTAGCACAGGTCGTCCCTCCGGGAGAGCTCTCTGGTAGCTTCATTGTAGCTCTAGAGCACTC
>NW_007729188.1:8320-9048 GCF_000696425.1 Galeopterus variegatus
TTATTCGTTTTTTGTTGCTCTTGGAAATGCAAATAGTACTCTGGTATCACAGCGCACCCTTTCAGGGTCACGCTGTCTCCTGGTACGGCCGCTCCAGACCCGTCGCCATCTGGACTCAACTTTGAATACCAAAAAGATCACCTCTTCACAGAGTATTTATCTGCCCTCCCTGAAAAAGTAGCCCTCTACGTTCTCGACCTTATTCGTTTACCTGTTTTTTCACTGTCTTCCCTTACTACAAGGGAAGCTCTGTAAGCACAGGGGAATTTTTTCGCTTAATTGTTGTTGTATAATCAGCACCCATTTGTTGCTCCTCAGCTCGAGGACCTTTTCCTCTTGGAAGAATTCCCGCCCTCTCCCTCTTTTACCCCTTTTAGTAGCTCACCATGGTCAGTCCCATAAAGGAGCATGCCTAACCTGAGGGAAGATAAGGAAAACTACAGGGGACCCAGGAAGGATCACAAAAGATCCAGGCCAGGCAAGAGTCAGATGTCGGACCAATCATAGGAGGATACATTCTGGATAGAATTACCCTACTCAGTGATGCAGACAAGTGCCTGAGAAGTGCTGCCTGACCCAGGTCTCACTTTATCTCTCTCACTATAGGAAACCCTATTAACCAGAATCTGGAATAGAATATTAGGAGAACCATCATATGAACAAGGAATTGGAAAACGTGGATGAAATGCAAAAAGTTCCGAAAAATATATAAAATATCAAAATTGGTG
>NW_007729188.1:9190-10552 GCF_000696425.1 Galeopterus variegatus
AAACTTACTCACTCTTTTTATGAGGTTAGTGTCACATTAATTCCAAAACCAGACAAGAACACTATAAGAAAATAATAACAGCTAATAGAATCCAATAGTGTTTTTTAAAATGTCTGTATCTTTTTTTTGGTAGCTGGCCAGTATGGAGATCTGAACCCTTGATGTTGATGTTATAACCAGGTCACCATGCTCTAACCAGCTGAGCTAACCAGCCAGCCCCCAAATTCCTACATCTTGATACAGTAAGAATCTTTACAGGAATATAAAAATGATTTTCCATCAGAAAATTTATCAATGTATTAATAATTAACAGATTAAAAGAAAAACTTACATGCTTCTCTTAAGTGATACAGAAGAAATCTACAGCAAAGTTAGACTTAATAGAGAAATTTCCTGTAAGATCAGGAAAAAGACAAAAGTGCCATTGCAATGTCATTGCTATTGTTTAATATAATACTGGAGATTTTTGTCTGCTTTATATGAAAAAGAAAAAAAGTAGAAGGATTGTAAAGAAGTAGATAAAACTGCTAATATTTACAAATGATATGAGAATCTAGAAAAATTAACAGAATCAACAATCAAGCTATTAGAATTAGAATTTAGCAAGATTAACACACAAATTCAATCCAGAAAAACTAATAGTATTTCTCTCTATTAGCAATAACCAACTATAAAATATAATCTATTTGTTGTCTGTTGTATGAGGGTACTTCAATAAATTCATGGAAAAATAGAATTGAAATATAGTACAAATCTTTCCATGAACTTCCTGAAGTACCCTCATATGCATAGTGTCCAAAATATACTAGGTGCTCAATAGATATTTGTTGAATGGCTGAGTGAACATGGCTTATTATGGACTTGATATTTATGGCTCTTCCTAAACTAAGTGCTGCATAGATGACAGATGTCCATTTTTCCAATCCTAGGGAAAACCTGAGGTGTAGGGTGTAGTCCGAATATAGTAGCTGCAGCTGCAGGGCTAAACCATTTATAATATTCTCCCCACAATCTCTGCGCACAGAGCAAAACTATCTTCTTTTCTGGCTTTGTTTCCCAAGACTGTAATAGAAGACACAGGGGGCTTATCATTCATTGGTTTATTTCATTCTAGAATCTAAGCAAGGGCTGGGATTTGAGGGTTCTTTACTACTCTTGTCTCAACTGCCTAGGTAGACAAGTTCAGTAAACCAGAACAACCTCTGGGTACATTGTTTTGAGCAGTATAAATTATCTGAGTAATATTATCTTAAGCTAAAACACCCTTATTATCTGAACTCTAGCCTTTGACTCTATTTCTTTTAGTCTAAAGTTTGAGATAATATGATCACAGATGGATTTTGAAATATAACCTCTACATTC
>NW_007729188.1:11130-14407 GCF_000696425.1 Galeopterus variegatus
TTAGTCTAAAGTTTGAGATAATATGATCACAGATGGATTTTGAAATATAACCTCTACATTCCATTCCATGATTATCCATCTGTACCTTGAATTTCTTCGTAAGGCATATAAAAGGAGAATTAATAAGCACAGTAATAATTTATTCGCAGATAATTTCTTCCCAGATAACTTTTAGCCAAATGACTTCAATGAATCAGTAGACTTGTAGGCTAGCAAGCATTTGTGATTAGCAACTTGATCATAAATGTATTTAGGATTCTGGGATTGTTCTGTACGGCATTTCTAAGTTTTGATAAATGATGTTGGAAATACATATGGAATACAATTAACATTTTTTAGTATCAACATGGACTTGAGATTTCTATAAACTTAACCTTAACTATTTCCTTTGGGCCAAGGGCTGCAGCCCCCTCTGCCCAGAAGCAGGAAAGACAGCACACCCAGGGTCCTAGGCAAGGAGCCAAGGGCAGTACCCCCCACCCAAAAGCAGGCAAGAGAACACGCTGAAAACACCACTCTGTGTGGGTGGCCCACCACAACCACAGCTGCCAAAAACGTGGCCACAACCACCATGCAGGAGGCCCCCAGGACACTCAACTGCACTGATACAAGGAGAGTCACCAGCAGAAACTGGAAAAAGAAGAGGACATCTCTTTCCTCAAAGACCACTCCAGAGTAATAGAGGAAGCTGCTCTACATATAACCAGACATCAACGTAGAGATATTAGAAATATGAAAACCCAAGAAAACGTAACACAACCAAAAGAATGAAGTAATTTTCAAATACCAAACCCCGTACATCAGGAAACACTTGAAATGACTGAAAAGGAATTCTGAGCAACAATCTTAAGGAAACTCACTGAGATACAAGAAGACTTGGTAAGAACATAATAAACTCAAAATGGATTAAAGACTTAAGTATAAGACCTGAAACTGTAAAATTACTAAGGGAAAATATAGGTGAAACACTTCAGCAACTAGATCTGGGGACAGACTTTATGAACATGAGCCCAAAAGCACAAGCAGTAAAAGAAAAAATAAACAAATGGGACTATATCAAACTAAAAAGCTTCTGCACAGCAAAGGAAACAATTAACAGAGTGAAACGACAACCTATAGAGTGGGAAAAAAATTTTGCTAACTATGCATCCGACAAGGGATTAATATCCATAATATACAAGGAACTCAAGCAATTATACAGTAAAAAAAACAATTAAACCAATTAAAAAATGGGCAAAGGCGCTGAATAGACATATTTCAAATGAAGACATACAAATGGCCAACAGGTACATGAAAAAATGCTCAACATCACTAGTTATCAGGGAAACGCAAATTAAAACTACATTGAGATATCACCTCACCTCAGTTAGACTGGCTGTGATCAAAAAGACAGTGAATAACAAATGCTGGAGAGGGTGTGGAGAGAAGGGAACGCTCAACACTGTTGGTGGGACTGTAAATTAGTACAACCACTATGGAAAACAGTTTGGAGCTTTCTCAAACAACTACAGATAGATCTTCCATACGATTCAGCAATCCCTGTTCTGGATATATACCCACAAAAATGGAAATCATCGTGTTGAAGGGACACCTGCACTCCCATGTTCATCACAGTTCTGATTACAGTAGCCAAGACATGGAACCAACTTAAATGTCCACTGATGGATGATTGGATAAGGAGAATGTGGTATATATACATCACAGAATATTAGTCAGCCATAAAAAATAATGAAATTCTCCCATTTGCAACAACATGGATGAGCCTGGAGAAACTTATGTTGAGTGAAATAAGCAAAGCACAGAGGGATAAATACCACATGTGCTCACTCATATGTGGGAGCTAAGAGAGAAAGAAGGAAGGAAAGAAAGACCACAGTGGTGTGTTGGACTTGCAGAGGGAGAGAACATTCTTTGGGCTACAAAGTGAAGTAGGTGGGAAAGGGGGAGAGGGAGGGAGGTTGGGGTTAATTGGGTGGGGGACATGGGGTACAAATGGTATTTGTGGTAATGGGTATGCTGCCAGCATGAATCTGGCCTTCACATCTTGGGCCCGAGGAGTGACAATCAGCTTTGTATCTCATGACTATTCATGACCAATTTAAAAAAAAAAAAAAAAAAGAAAGAAAAAGACAACATAATGAAATGAGAAAAAAAGACAACATAATGAAATGAGAAAAAAAATCCAGGATATGAAGGAGGAAATTTACAAAGAGATTAATACCTTAAAAAAGCATGTAGCAGAACTCATGTGTACTAGTCAATTTCTACTGCTTATAACAAAATACATGGAACTGGGAAATTTATAAGAAAATGAAAATTTATTTACTTACAGTTTCAGAGACTGGAAGTCCAAAGTCCAGGGAACACATTTGGCAAAGGCTTTGTATGGTGGTGACTTCAGTGACAGCAGAGTATCACCCTGTGAAATGGTGGAGCAGAGAGAGTGAGAGAGACTAACCTTGTCATTCGCTCTTTTTAAAGCCCTCAGAACCATGCCCATGACCATCATTTTTAATCCATTCATTATGGCATGGTCCTGCAATCTAATCACTTTTCAATGACCATAATAGGATTTTCCACCCTCAACAGTTACAGTGGGAATTAAGCTTCCAGTACGTGAACTTTGGGGGGACACAGTTCAATCAATCCAGCATCATGGAACTGAAAGACTCACTCAGTGAAATAAAAAAACAGAGCTGATAGCTTAAGCAGCAGGTTAGAATAAGCAGAAGAAAGAATTTCTGATCCTGAAGATAGTCTTTTTGAAATAATCCAGGTGGACAAAAAATAAAGGAAAAAAGAAATTTAAAAAATGAATATCTAATGGGCCGGCCCGGTGGTGCACTGGATAGTGCGCCGCTTGGGAAGCATGGCGGCGCTCCCGCNCATATATTTCTGTTGTAATCTTTGTTATTTCCTACTTATATTTGCTTTTGGTTTAATTTGCTCTACTTTTTCTATTTTCTTAAGGTAAAAGTTTACATTAGTGATTTGAGATTTTTCTTATTTTTAGTACAGATATTGACAAGTATAAATTTTCCTCAAAGCACTGCCTGAGCCCTGCATCCTGTAAATTTTGGTATGTTGCACTTTGATCTTTATCTCAAAGTACTCTAATTGTCCTGTGATTTTTCTTTTTACCTGTTGTTTATTTAGAAGAGTGCTATTTAATTTCCACACATTTGTGAGTTTTCTAAATTTCCTTTTGTTATTGTGGTGAGAGAACATATTTTCTATGATCTTAGGATTTTTTTTTTTTTTTTTTTGTCTTTTTCCG
>NW_007729188.1:15374-15671 GCF_000696425.1 Galeopterus variegatus
TTTTATTGATTTTTTAATGCAATTTATGTTGCTAAACTTAGATATTTAATTTCTGTTCTTGAATTCTTTTAAGTGGACTTGTTGATTTGATGAGAAATTAATTTGCCTTTGAAAAAGTTATTCATCTTCCTCTGCTGAAATTAATTTCATATTTGCATGATTTTGGAAGACTTCAGAGAGTTATTTCAAATAATTGTAGAGATTATAAAATTAAAGATGTAAATTTTAGTAAGTTTTTCGTCTCCAGTTTTTGTGAAATTGAGAAGCCCTACTGTCTACAGAGTATTTTATTCATCT
>NW_007729188.1:16387-40080 GCF_000696425.1 Galeopterus variegatus
AGACAAAAAAAAGGGAAAAAAATAAAAAAATAAATAATAAATCTAGTTACACCCCAAGAATTATTTCATTTGACATTAACTTGTCATGGACCAAGCATACATGTGTATTCCAAAACAGAAGTCACATTTGCAGATTTGCAAGCATGCTCATAGTTAATTCACACACATTGCAGAAGTCTTAAAATTGAAATCCTTCCCTTCAAAGTAGAGAAAGAAATGCTTCAATGCTGTATTAGTCCATTTTTGTTGCTTATAAAAAAAATACCTGGAACTGGGTAATATGTAAAGAAAAACCAAATTTATTTCTTACAGTTTTGGAGTCTGGAAAGTCCAAAGTCCAGGGAACCCATCTGGTGAAGGCCTTGTTGGTGGTGGCAGTGACACAGGGGTCTCACATGGCAGAATGGTAAACTAGAGAGAGATACTCTCACATGCTCTCCTTTTAAAGCCCTCAGAACCACACCCATGACCACCATTATTAATCCTTTCATTAGGGAATGGTCCTCAGAATCTAATCACCTCTTCAAGGCCCCACCTTTCAATTACCATAATAGGATTTCCCGTTATTTTAACAGTCACAGTGGGGATCAAGCTTCACAATACATAAAACCTGGAGGACATAATTGAATCCATATCAAATGCACATATATTTTAAAAATAGCATTACAGTTTAAAAAACTAATGCAAAACCAGCATTGCCTTTGAACTTCATTTTGGTCCTATTTTCAAATCTGTCTACCTTACTGCAGATGGACTGCTGGTCCAGTAGTCTGCTAATGTGAGTGAGGGGGGGTTATGGCATTGGAACACCACCAATTCCATTGCTAACCTCCATTTTTTAATTTTGTCAGACTTGTATGAATGCAGTCTCTCTTCTGACTTCTTGGTATATACTCAATGTTTTTCTTTTTGTTTCTTTTTTTTTTTTTTTTGAGTTAATATCTTTTTTTCCTTATCTCTCCTGAAATCCATCCTCTTGAAGAATGGGGGGGGGGGTCTGCCACTATTAGCTCTAGTCTGTTTCATCCACTGCCTTTTTTTTAAGTGGCTGGCCAGCATGTCCATAACTTGACCCAGGTGTTATCAGCACCACGCTGTCACCAACTGAAATAACCGATCAGCTCATTGCCCTTTGTTGTTCAGCCCACTTGGTCACTTCTGTGGAGGAGCCGATTTTACAATTCTCCCACTTCTCTGGCATTTTTATTTGGGGTAAGCAAAAAATCACACAGCTCATGCAACCCATTCCTAGTGGGTTTATATACTGGACCAGGTAAGTCATCAAGGATACAGAAACCAGCTGCTTACTCACTGATCCCCAGAGAGGCACAAAAAAATATTATTGAGCAGAGATTTTGGAAAGGACTCACTCCTGGCTCTGAATCTCCCCAACTGGCTCCAATGCACTTATCAGAGACCATGCCAGTTCCAAAATTGTCCACCAGAGGGTGCTACCTACTCCTACACAGCCTGGTGCAGATGTCTAAATGATACAGGAGGAGCTCAGTTTCCCTGGGATTGGGTTTCAGGACCTGCCTCTGGGTTTTCAGCCACTCCCTGAAGTCTCAGGCCTCCTCCTCTGAGCTCTCCCCTGGAGGAAAGTTACTGTTGCCAGTTAGACCTATTTTTAGCACCAACACGGCCAAAATGAGACCACAAGGGGCTGGCTTTTGCCAGTCCAGTGGCTGGGCATGCTCAACAGAGAGCACAGAATATTCTTGAATATGGTGCATGTGATAGGATCTGACAAATGAACATTCTCCAGGAAGAGACCAACCGAGCATGTGCAAGACTAAATGTTACATAACTGGGAGCGATTCACTTAATTGAATATTCATTAGAGAAAAGCCAAGTCCTAGCAGAGGTGGGGTTGTTGCTTACTTTCCTGGAGGCAACCTGCACGTTGCTGGCTGAGTGGTGCATACTTTACTTTGTATCAGACTTACTTTCAGCAAGCGGCTGCTCATTCTCTTGAGCCAGCCTGCACTCTGTACTGAACTTTAAGTGTGCTTTTCTTGCTTTTGTGTTAGACTTGATGTCTGTACTGGACCTACTTTTGTGTTCAACGTGGTGTGGGCCCTGCTCAGTCTCTGGTGCTATCTGGCACACTCTCTGTGGAACCTGTGTTTCTTATCTTTTATATCAGAGTTGTTCTCACTTTCTACTGTGACTCTACCCTTGAATTCCTTCCTGTGGCAGAGTCAAGAACCTGGTCCGGAG
This sequence comes from Galeopterus variegatus, assembly GCF_000696425.1. Lineage (NCBI taxonomy): Eukaryota > Metazoa > Chordata > Mammalia > Dermoptera > Cynocephalidae > Galeopterus > Galeopterus variegatus. The sequence continues at coordinate 18,608 of NW_007729188.1, forward strand.
GACTGGGTGGGTTGAGGACGACTATGGAGCACCCCCCACCTCTGACGTCATAATGGCTAAGTTCTATAATACTGTTTTAAATTTTCCCTAGCCTTCCTCGGAATTCATGAATGAAGCACTTTTTAAAAACCACGTAAAGGGGAAAATAAACTTATATGATTGGTTGCATAGGCAAAAGGGGGAAGCTAAAAACAGCTCCAATACCCACTCCCCTGGTGCACTTCAAGTCAGGATGGAGGTGAAGGGGATTTTCGAGCTAAACCTAATATTTAAAGCCTGGTGGTTGGGTCTATTTTTAACGGGAGGAAAAACGCTTGCAAAAAAAAATGTTATCTAATGTGCATGCTGACACCTATTTACTTTTTGTCTAAATAATCTGTGACACTAGGTAAACAGTCACTGGAAAGCTTAAGGAGATGGGCATCTACTCATTAGCATAATGGCCACGCAGGTCAGCCTGGCTCAGTGCCTTCTGTGAACGACTGTGTCCCACTGAAACAAAATAAAACACAAAACCTGAAAAGAGATGTGAATACTTAACAAAATTTTTGATGCAGAGAAGGCTGAGAAATGATAGAAATTTTTCACAAAGTTGATTACATGAAATTTAAGAGTATGCAATACTATTCACAATAGCAAAGAACAAATGACAAACTGGAGGTAGATGCAGAAAAATACGACAAAACATTAGTATGTTTTATGTAAATAATCATATAAATTATTTCAAAAGTTAAAAGATACTCTTTAAAATCACTTGAAATAGCAATGATCTTGAATAGCCATACTCAGAAAAGGGAATCAAATCAGTTAACAAAAATGGAAAGACTTAGTTTTACTAGTAGTCATAGGAGTGCAAATATTAACCACAAATTATCATTTGCCTGACAAAATTAGCAAAGTTTGCAAAATTTGCAATAGCAAGGCCTGTGAAAGAGAACAGCTCACACTTTTCTCAGGGCTGCATAAATTATTGATTGGGATAATTTTTCATAAAGCAATTTGGTGATTGTAATATCTCTAATAGAAGAGCCCAGGCATTGTTTTAATTTCCAGAAAGTATTCATAGCATTTGAGTCAATACTTTTCTATCTTAAGAAAATAATTTATATCCAGAGGAATGGAAATCATCATGTCGAAGGGATATCAGAACTCCTATTTCATCGCAGCTCTATTTACAATAGCCAAGATAAGGGACTAACCTAAATGTCCATCGATGGACGACTGGATAAGGAAAATGTAGTATATATACACCATGGAATACTACTCGGACATAAAAAAAAGAATGAAATTCTGCCATTTGCAGCAACATGGATGAGCTTGGAGAAAATTATGTTGAGTGAAATAAGCCAGGCACAGAGGGAAAAATACTGCATGTCCTCACTCATAAGTGGGAGCTAAGAGAGAAAGAAGGAAGGAAAGAAAGACCACAGTGGTGTGTTGGATTTGCAGAGGGAGAGAACAAACCTAGGGTTGCTGGGGGTGGAGGAGGGGAGGGAGGGAGGTCAGGGAGAGGTTGCATGGGGGATATAGGGAATAATTGTAATTTTTGATAATGGGCATGCTTGAGCACAGGTGGTGACGGTCAGCTTTGTGCCCTATGAATATACATGTCAATTAAAAAAATAAAAAATTTTAAAAACTAAAAAAAAATTCAAAATAGAGAAAAGGATGTTTGCACAAAGATGTTCATTCTGGCACTATGTGTCACCCAGGCCACACCAATCTAGTGCTTCAAATTAGGTCAACATAATAACAATAAAGAGTAATTATCTAACTGTCCCCATCAGCTCCATAGAGTCTCCAGTTGCCTGCAAATTTTTGTGAAGACCAGTGTGTTCCGTCACCAGGTCATCTTGGCTACCCAGTGGCGTCTGTTCTGCTTCATTCTATGGCTGCATTTACCAAACAGGTTAGCTGTGCTACCCATGTGCACTGCAGGTGTCACTGTTGCTGCCACTACCGCAGGTACAGATGCTACTGCAAATGTGGCCAGCGGTCAGTATTGAAGGTATTGGTGTGGCCATCATCTTCTGTCTTGGTTGAACTGGAGTGACAGCATACATGCCAGTGTGACTTATGACCGCAGTGATTTATTAAGATGAGAGCTGCTTACATTTTGGGATCTCAAAAACATCAATCATGAAGACAAAGAATTTTCAGCCAAGGGAGGTAAAACTGTCTAGTTTCAATTTACACATGCTGTGTCTTCTGTAAACAACTGAAGGACTTTGTAAATATCCTAATCATGGAAGTTGTAACCCCAAGATTATATGTAATTAATATGGGGGATTATATTTGGTAGGCTAATTTTTTCACTCCAAATTATCAGCTTTGTTTGTCATAGGAGAGTGAATTTGTTTACTAACATTGTAATCATCTCTGCCCATGGCCTCTCTGGTTTTGCATAATTAAGACCACCAGTATGTAAACTGTATAAGATCTCTTGCCAGACAGGAAAAGTTCTCCAACTGTGAAATCTAGGCTTTCTTACTTGAAGGCTGTGCAAGTAAAATAAAATTGTGTTTATGGCTTAATCATTTTGAACACAATGTAAAAGTCTTGATTTTCTCCAGAATAGAAAGAGGCTAAATTAGTCTTTCTTAAAATATGTGAAAAGAAAATCTGAGGACTTACTCTGTTGAGCATACAAGATTAACCTCAAGTTTTCTAGGCATTTTGTACTGGAAAAGAACACATGCTGGTAACGATTCTTTTTTTTTTTTTTTTAAAGATGACCGGTAAGGGGATCTTAACCCTTGACTTGGGGTTGTCAGCACCACGCTCACTCAGTGAGCGAACCGGCCATCCCTATATGGGATCCGAACCCGTGGCCCTGGTGCTATCAGCACCGCACTCTCCCGGCCCATGCTGGTAACGATTCTATATCTAACATTCCCATTTGTTTTTCTCTTTGCACAGAAGTATTACTTTCTATCTTTTTTATGTTTTGCTCTCTAAATGAGAAAACCATCTGGTTCAATGCAAACCTACAAATGCCTCCTTTTCATCAGCAAAGGAGCACAAGAGAGATGTAACTCACACTATGCAGTTTTACCCTTGTCTGAATATTCTGAGATCAACAATGCAGATGGAGGCAGAAAATATGGTTATTTCATTCAGTTAATTCATTGCTGGGTGGGGAGGGAGGGAAACTCAGCTCATGCTTCCTCGGTAGTTTCTACTCTGCTAAAATCTTGCTCCAAAACTGGCATTATTTAAGCACAAGTGTTACAGCTTCTGGCTTCTACTCCATACAGTTTGGCCACTAAACTCTACATAATGTGATTCTCATTCTCCTTGACTTTCTGTTCCAGAACATTACTTGGCACATTCAACCGAAGTTCAGATTCCTCCCCCACGGGGATAGCTCTGCAGAAGTCCCGGGTCTAGCACCTGGCTATTAGCAGCTGTTTGTTTTGTCCAACTTGTCCTAGGTCCTCAGCTTCTTTCTTTCCCCAGGACCAACTTTTTTTTTTCTTTTCTTTTAAAATTCAGGGTTGGGGAATGCAGGGGTATAAACTATCTTCCATGTGTTCTTTTGCTCTAATGTTTTCTGCAAGCAATTTCCCTCAGGGAAAGTCCTGGTAAATTCAAAGTAGTTACTATTAGCTTTCTACCTGAAATATCCATCCTCAACCCTTCTGTTGGCCCAACAGCTGTAGTCCCGTGACCATATCTGTCTCTACTGCGTCCTTCTACTTTGAGAGGGAATTCCTAGTGCCAAACCTTTCTGCTTGAATTCGTTCCACTCCTTTGAATCCTTCTGTTAGCAGTTTAAATGTTATAGTGGACATTCCTGGCTATGCTGTGCCAGATTAAAGGCCAGCCCTCAGTGCCCACTTCCCTGTCTGTTTATGTAAATCAAAGCCACCTGGCATGTTGTCTGCCTGGGTCTCAGCTGTCCCCCTGAGGTGAGCCACCCATCAGGAAGGGTTAATCTTCAGTCGTGCTTGCAGAGACAAATGGTCAAAGAATCAATTACCTCCTCGTTTGAAGTTGGCTGTGTTCTTTTTCCTTTGCCCTGCCTTGAGTATTTTTCTTGAATATCGAGCAATTAGAAGAGTTGTCAAGCTTTAACACATTCAGTCCTAGCTTCTGCACACACACCATACATTAGCAATTCCACTGGAAAGTTTTCAATATGAACTATCTCTTAATGACTTCACTGTTGCTAGGGGTTTTACTGGTGTGCAGAGAAGAGTTAACACAGCAGGCCTGAGACTGCTATCCTTAGGCCTCATTGCAAGGCTGGTCTTGGGCTGAATGTCTGGGAACTTGGATTTGGAGAGTGTCCCACCATTCGCTGACTGATAAGCATGGCTCCTTGTGCCTAGACTGTTTGTACAAACAATGTGGCTTATGCTGAATGCCTGCTTTCCTTCAGGGGGTCTGGAATTTTGGTACATGCAGAAGTTTATAACAGTCCTCGGCAAAAACTTTGTGTGCTGAGACTGTAATGGACTTCCCTGGATAGAAATACTCAGTGCTCGTGCTTGGGGAACACATTTTCATGGCTGAGAGATGAGGGCACTGCGTGATCCCTCATGGAGGGAGAGAGCATAAGAATGACTGCCCATGGATTTCTCCAGACTCTGCCTGAGTCTCTTTCCCTCCTTACCACGTTGCTGTAATAAATCATAGCTGTGAGTACCTTGTATACTGAGTCCTGTAAGTCCTTCTAGGGACTCTCTGAACATGGGGGTAATCTTGGACACCCTCAACACAACAAGTGTTTAGACTGATTAATCCCAACGTTTCCAATATGGTCACAGTCTCTGGTGCCATCTACCATCCATGTCAAAGCTTTTTAGTAGCAAGGCTACTCAGTATGTCTCTCAGGAAACAGAGTTTAGTGAGACCACTTGTTTAAGTCTTCCCTTTTTTATTTTATTTTATTTTTTCACAGACCCAAGTTTTTGTTTTTTTCTTTGTTAGAGTCCCCCCGGGCTGAGGAAAATACAAGTTACCAACACCAAGCATCTGCCTTTCCCCTTTGGCCTTGAGCCACTCACTGTTTTTTGTTAGCCTTGACTCTCTTCTATGCAAAACATTTTTATTTTTTCTTTCTTCCCTTTTATACTGGCCAGTGGGAGATCCGAACTCTTGACCTTGGTATTATAAAACGAAGCCCTAACCAACTGAGCTAGCCAGCCAGCCTTCATATAAAGCATTCATTTCCTACAAACTTCTCTGCCTCTCATATAGATATTTTTTAGTGTGAGTGAAGAAATCAGGACACCACTGAGTTGCTAAAAAGCTCCTCCTAAGCCTCCTTCAACCTTCTAGATAGAAATCAAGCTTTCCTGGATAGAAATCCAAGTAAGTAATTCATATCAGCAAGTCCTGCTTATCTTTGCTCTTCCCACATAACTCATAAGACCAAGGTGACAAGACCCCAGTGAAGGAAAGGCTTCCATTTTATAGTTCAGCACGACTAGTTGCTGGTATCTAATCAATGCTCCCAACCTGGCAAATGAAACTCAAATATAATCCAGAGCCAGCTGTGGGTGGCCCTTCTGCCCTTCAGAAGCTGGCTTAAATCCTAGTTCCGTGTTGCAGGATAGTCCAGCGTCCTCCCACAATATCTGTGAGCTCCTTGGGCTTTATCAGCAAGCTCTATTTTGTCCCAAGATAACTATGATAGGATATTCAGCCCCTTCACCAGTTTCCACAAAAAAATGAATTATTCCAACATTTAAAAAATTTTTTAAACTTTTTTATAATTATAAAAATTTTTTATAATTTTTAAGCATTAAAATTTTTTTTAATGATTAAGGGATCTTGGGAAGGGATTCCATTATGTAACACAGAGCCATTCTCTCCACCCTTTTCTTACTCTTTACTTCTAAAATGGGGAGTTCCAACTAATTTTTTTCTCTTTGGCAGAGCAGTTTATTTCCTTCCCTGAAGTTTTAGTATCTGCTGACACCCATTTCCAGAAGGAGCTCAACTCTTCAACCCCATAAGTAGTTGTTGTAAGAAAAAAGTATTCCAGCTTGTTATACAGGTAGTGGGGATTTTTGTATAGGGCCCCTTGGCCATGAACAGAATCAAAACCAGTTCCTCTTAAGCCCTTAACAAGAAAAACCACGGTTCCATTGAAACTTCAGCACGTCTGCTTATTAACTAGGAGAGCTGGTGTAATGCTGAGAGATCATGTGCTCAATGAGTCTGAATTAGGAGCCTTCTGTGCGACAGGCCCTGGGCTGGATACTGGTGCACAGTGGCAAACAAGACAGATGCTGTTGCTGTCAAGGATTATGGGGTCATAGACAATGAACAAGTAACCAAATAATTAAATAATCACAAACCATGGAAGGGTGTGGAGACAGAGTAAAACAGGGAAGTCTGGGACGGACTCTGAGGATTAACATTTAGGCTAAAACCTAACAGAGGAGAATGAGGAGCCAGGCAAAGAGAAAGAGAAAGAATATTCTAGGCAGGACAAACAGTATGTTCAAGGCACCAAGGAGGTTTGAAAGAGATTACTCGTCTGAAGACATGAATGAAAGTCGTCATGGCAGAGATTTGGAGTCAGCTGGGGACCGTGAAAAAACACTTTAGACTATATTCTAAGTGCTGAGCAAGGGAGGGTGCTGAAGTATTTTAAGGAAGGGGGTTACATGATTCAGTTTCTGTTTTTAAAGTTCCTTCTAGCTGCTAGATGGTGAAAAGATTGGAAGGAGGCAAGCAGAGATGCAAGGGGACCAGTAGAGAGTTATTTTGAGATATGATGGTGACTTCGAGCAGATGGTAGCAGGGGTGATAAAGACAAATGCACGATCAAGAAATATGTTGGAGGAGATTCAGCAGTACTTGCTGATAGATTGGACTGGGGGTGGAATGTTGGGAGAAAAGAATCCCAGATGACTTCCAAGTCTCTGGGTTTGGGGATGGAGGTCCCAATTACTGAGAGTGGGTGTAAGTGGTGTATAGCTAAGGCTTGGTTCAGCTGCATGCAACAAAACGTCTGATATACATAGTGGATTAAACAAGTAGAGGGTCGTTTTTCTTATGTAACATTCCAGAACTAATGTTGCAGTCTCACGATAGTATTTGTTTCCCAGGATCCTTCTAACTTTTGACTTTTTACCCTTAGCCTGTGAACATCTGGTTGCTCTAAGAAGGAGGGTTGATTCTGCCCATTTTTAAAAGCTTTCCTGGAAGCCCTATCCAGTAACTTCTATTTATATCTCAGCAGAATTTTCATGTGATCACCTCCAACAATAAGGTATCTTGGCCAATGTAATTTTTAGCTAGGCATGTTGCTGTGCCAAACAACACAGGGATTCTCATTAGTAAGGAACCAAGAGAGAAAGCAACTAGAGAAATCTGTCCCAGGCAGAAATCAAGAATGCCGTTTAGAGCATGTTAAGTTTCAGATGCCACAGGAAGATGTCCAGGACACTCTTGAACACATAATATATGGAGATTGGAAGACAGCATGAGCAGGAGATATAAATTTGGGATCCTTCAGTCTTCAAATGGTTTTTGTCTTTTTACTTGCAGTGGAAAGCATTCTGGTTGATACAGAAAAGGCTGATTATTCAGGGGAAAAGAACCCAAGTAGCCAAAGAAGGTTAAAAAAAATGTGATCCAAGTACATCAAGCTTTGGTAGGAGGAGAGACATTTCCTCCGTTATCACAGGCAATAAAGAGAAGATGGGTACAGATGCAGAGAAGTCTGTAGTTTTGACCTTGGAAAGATGCAGTCTCTGGTCTAATGGCTTCTATTCTCTCAGTGAAGCATAAAGTAGGATCATCTGTGGTTGAAGGGTGAGGTTTGAGAACAGAAGCAAAAGTATGGAATTGTTACCAAGTTGTAAAAAAGCAAATTTATTAGAGAGTTTCTGTGGTTGCTGGGCAGCGTTGAGCGTGCCTATATGTTGTTTGTGATCATTACAGTAAAACCAGCCAGTCTAGTTATGCAGTTTTCTCCAACAATGCTCAGCTGCCCATGAGAAAGTGCAGATAAGGCATCCTTTGCTTTTATTCAGAGTTAGGGTTATGCCAAGGAGTGACTGTTGGAGGAAGAGAAAAACAAGGAAGCTGAAGGCATTTGCCAAGGAGTAATTGTAACGAAGCACTTGGAATCATCTCTGAACTAAATTGAACTGAAATTCATACCCACTCTGATAATGGTAGTAAAAGGCCAGAAAATCAGAGTCATGGGAAAGAGAGCACAGAAATAAAAGACCCATAAATTGCTAAAATTGAGCTCTGTGCTCCATCAACTCGGCCAACTCCTCATTCCTGGTTCCTTTCCTTGCAAGACACTTTTCAGAAAGCCTGGCAAGTGCAGCGGGGGATTAGCAAACACCAGCATTGCATTTCAGCCCCAGGCAGAACCAGCAAGCCCAGAAGAGTCCAGGCAGAGCCCTCAGCCTCTTCTATGGGGCCCCAACCAGGAGATGTTTCTTCTTTCCAGACTTCCAGAAAGATCAAAGCGTATAGACTGCTCACATGTTGATTCAACTTTTCCTGGCCAAAAGCTCTTATGGGATTAGAGGCCTAAAAGATCTCTTACCCCTTCCACCATGTGAGGACACAGAAAGTATCACCTATGAGGAAATCGGCCCTCACCAGACATCAAATCTGCAAGCTCCTTGATCTTGGACTTCCCAGCCTCCAGAACTGAAAAATAAATGTTTGTTGTTTGTAAACTACCCAGTTGATAGTATTTCATTATAGTAACCTGAACAGACTAAGATACCCACATAGAAAGCTTTAATACAGTTCTTCTCAAACTGTAAGATGTGCATCAGGAGGCTGGCCAGTTAGATCACTTGGGAGAGTGTGGTGCTGGTAACACCAAACTCATGGGTTCAGATCCCCATACCCGCTGGTTGCCAAAAAAAATGTGCCTCTGAATTTCCCCCTGGATCTTGTTTAAAATGTAGATACTGAATTGGTAGGTCAGACGTGGGATGTGAAATTCTGCACTTCTAACAAGCTCCAGCTGGTCTCATGTTGCTAGTTGAGGGACCACACTTGAGGAGCAAGGCTCTATTCATTTAAGAGTGATCATCCCCACAACAACCATTCCTTTATGTCCTGGGCCTTGCCATAGTATTACTATGAGTTCAGCTTCTCCTGAATAACACTCTCTTTTATCTATTCTGAGGCCCTGTGTATGAAATGGGACCTCACTGAGCATGGCATGGCAAAGGATGGTAAAAGGCAGGGTAGATACACTTGGGTCCGTAGGGCCTTGGACTGACAACTTTACTTTGAAATAACCCAAGACACTGTCCTCCAGCTTCAGGCTTAGACATATGTAGGTCACAGAGGGAGAACCAGGCAGTGTTTTACCACTTGGATTTTCTCCCTGGAGCTAGTGCAAGTCATCATACTTCTAATAGTGTTTGTCCTCCTGGAGGGTTTCCTGGGTGTCCTTCTTGGTAGTTTGTATTTCTCTTAGGAACAAGTCAGCCATCAGGATGTCAGCAGTACTGAGTGGATTGAGGAAGTAATAGGGATGAAACTAGCTGCTATGAAATGGGGTATTCTGGAAGAAGATGTTGGGAATTATGCACAGATGCTGAGATGGTGAAGATAGAGACCAATTGAGGTATTGGAAAAGTACAAAAATGCAAATTATCTGCAACCCTCTGTGGCTCTATCACTTGGCCACTGATTAATGGTTTTGGGTAATGGCCAGATAGATTTAGACTCCAAAGGTCATTAATAGTACTCTCCAAACCATGAGATAAGCTGAGCACCAAGGCTGCATTTGAGGAGAGGCTGGATGTTGCATGGTTGTGCAATAAGGTAATTTTGAACTGAATCCTTTTAAGTATTTAGAAGTAAGAGTGAAAAATGAAATTACTTTTTAACTACATTTGGCTGTCAAACTGTGGTTCTTTAAACAGACTGCATGCTTTTGTACTTTATAATTGTTAAGAACTGTGAAATGGCTGAGATTTTTACTTTCATTTGCAGGCTAACTAGTCAGCCAGCCACAGTTTCGTGAATGCTGGCAGAAGACACGAGACTCCTGGGTCATAGAAAAAGGACTTTACTACTTATGGCACAGCAAACAGCATGATATTCATGCTCATGCTCGTTCTCCTTTGTACCCACAAGCCCACAGAGGCAACACAGATGGGCAGGTGAATGATGTGTATGCAGTGGATTTGCACCACAGCTGAGGAACACTGAACTTAGAGAACTGAATCATTTATAATAGGCTACAAGCAAACCTGCCTGACCTTTGCCTCAAAGAGAGATTTTATTACACTAGACAGTAAACAAACCTACCCTCTGCTCTGGAGGGAGATACTATATCTTCCAAGGCTGGTTGTTCACAAATGTCCTGGAAAAGATGACCCAGAACAAAGGTGGTCAGTGCCTTTGCTCACAAGATGTACAGAAACATGGAGAATTGTCTCCCAACAATAAAAGGAGTAGCTACACTCACATAGTTCTTACTATGTGTGAAGAACAGTTCTAAATGCTTTACAGCTCCATATACATTATCTCACTTAATCCTCACAATAATTCTGCAAGGTTATATCCATTTTACAAATTAGAAAATGGAATTTTATAAAGACATAGAATTGCAGAGAGTCTATAAAGATTCAGATCAGTAGAAACTCTGACCCATGAGGTCTGGAAGGAGCAAGATATTTATTTATTTATTTATTTTTTCCTTTTTTCGTGTCCGGCAACAGGATCGCAACCCTCGGTGTTGCGCCCGCACCTCGCTCAGCCAAAACTCTGACCCATGAGGTCTGGAAGGAGCAAGATATTTATTTATTTATTTATTTATTTATTTTTTCCTTTTTTCGTGTCTGGCAACGGATCGCAACCCTCAGTGTTGCTCCCGTACCGGACCGGACCGGCAAAGGATCGCAACTCTCGGTGTTGCGCCCGCACCTCGCTCAGCCAGTGAGCGGCTGGTCTGTATGTGGGATCCGAACCCTCGGCGGGAGCGCCGCCGCACTCCCAAGCGGCGCACTGTAGCAGTGCGCTACCGGGCCAGCCCAAGATATTTATTTTTAACAAGTTATGCTATGATTCTGATAGACACCAAAGCTCAAAAATTACTAATTTAGAAGGTGAGCATCACCTTTTTAATTCTCTGAAATACTTAGCAAATATTTTGTCTTCTATATTTATGCCTACCTAATAATTAAGTCAAGAATTTTGTTTCCTCTTAAGACACAGAAATTTGAGTTCTTACTGGGTAAGAAAGATTCAGAATCAAAAGAAAAGGAAAAATTGTTTGCAATAAAGATTTTTAAAAGAGAATACAGGCTTTCAAAGGACTGGTTCATTAAAGGAAAAAAATACAATATATATTTAAATGAAAAAAATTACAAAATTGCCAATGTTGCCAAGTTTACATTTAGTATGTTCTTAGTGGAAAAACATACTCTCACATGGTTTCCATAGTTATGAATGTTGCAGATTCACAAAAGGTCATCACTGAAAATGTCTGAAATGAAGTTGCTTTTGTTGGGGAGTAACTTACAAGAAAAATTCAAGGTTCATTCATTTCGGGGACTAAAAGTATACAGAGTGATCACCCTGTATTTTCTTTTCATTTGCATGTCAGAGTGCAAAACATTTCTTTAAATGATTGAGAGATGTGATGTGCATATTTACCCACCATGGTGCCAGGGCAAGGTGTCATTTACTTCCATATGCCTTTTTTTCCTGGGGTGGGGGGCAGTTTCCTTTTCTGATTTTCATTAATTTAAAGCGTTTGTCTAGAATATCCTTTTTACTGACAATATGTTGTTATTAACTGTAGTTGTCATGATGTTCAGTAGATTTCTTGAACTTATTCCTGCTGTATGACTGAAATTTTGTGTCCTGTGACCAACATCTCCCCAACTCCCCTAGGTACCCCCAGCCTCTGGTAACCACCATTTTCTCTCTGTTTCTACGAGTTTGACTTTTGTTATATAATTTTTAATACTATAATAAGAAAAAGCAAGTTGCTACTGTATAATCTATGAGCTCTCTATCACTAGTAACTTCAACGTGAATAACAAGAGCATTTTGAAAATATTTTACCTTCGGACCGGCCCGGTGGCACACTGCTACAGTGCGCCGCTTGAGAGCACAGCGGCACTCCCGCCGAGGGTTCGGATCCCACATACAGACCGGCGGCTCACTGGCTGCCGCTTGAGAGCACAGCGGCACTCCCGCCGAGGGTTCGGATCCCACATACAGACTGGCGGCTCACTGGCTGAGCGAGGTGCGGGCGCGACACCGAGGGTTGAGATCCCGTTGCTGGTCCCGGTCTGGTATGGGCGCGACACTGAGGGTTGCGACCCGTTGCCGGTCACGAAAAAAGACAAAAAGGAAAAAAAAAAAAAAGAAAATATTTTACCTTCACCCAGAGTTCTTTTGGTTTAAAACAAACTAAAGAAGATTTGGGACAGATTTCATTCTACAATAATGTGAACTAGGCCTGATTTGAAATGTCTCTTATCCCTGCTTCCTCGCCTTCCAAAATATGGGGTCATTTCTCCCCCCCCCCTTCTGACTCCTTTCCTCCCCCTTCACTCCTTCCCCTCTTCTCTGCTTCCTTCCTTCTTTCATTCCTTCATTCCTTCCTTTTTTATTTTCTTATACCTACTCTTGGGACACAAGTTTTCCTGTGAACTAGGTTGATACATCAAATGTTCCCATTGAGAGGTGGCTCATAGTAATCGATATAATAGTAACAATCTATGACCTGTACTTTTCTGATTATTTGAATGAAAATTCAAAACTTGGGGTTGCTTTTGTCCTGCACTCTCACACTTCTCTCTTGAATCCATTTGTACTCCGAAAAATTGGAAAAACCGAATTTAAAATAATACAAAATTTTTATAACCTTTTTGAAGTTCCCTCGTATATATTTTCCTTTTGAAAATGTTCTAATCTTTGGCATTTGGGACTGCCTTAAGGACATTTTGGTATATAATAGAGACTATAATGAAACCTTAATGTCTGATAAAGCTGTCAGTCAATCTTGCCTTTGACAGCCATTGTTTTCAACACTTTCTACGGGGAGATATTTTTGAAAATTCAAATTCAAAGAAGAACTACCTTTTCTGAAAAGAATTTGCAGCATATCAATTAAATATGAAGAATTGGTAATTTTAAAAAAGAGAGAAAGAGACAGGAAAGAGGAAAATGTAACTAGACATCTCGTGGCTTGGTTACTTGAATCTAAGTTTCTTGGCTTTAATGTAAAGCAGGAAATCATGTCACGTTTTGTTTATTTATTTTATTTATTTTTGTTGGCGACTGTCTGGTGCAGGGATTGAATCCTGGACCTTGGTGTTATCAGCACCACACTCTAATCAAACTGATCTAATCAGCCAACTCCCATGCCAGGTTTTATATATTGTATGCATGTGCGTGCCTGTGTGTGTGTTTTCTGTTTGTTTTTTCATATTTTTAACCCACCCACCTACTCCTCCCAAAAGGAAAAAGATCTACAGATAACATCTTTGCAGAGACTAACTTTGCTGGAGTCTAATAAAAATTTATTGCTTGGGAAGACAATATTTTCAACTACAATTTTATAAAAGTTCCAGAAAAGCCAGTCAGTAGTAAGTTTCTGTTATCAGTCCACTGTAAAGGTTGAGTTTTAACATTTAATCATTATTGTTAAGATTTTTTATTTTGGTGTAATTATGATAATTGCACAAAGAACTTCCACACTTTTTATTTAGATTCACCAATTATTAATACTTTCCCCATTTGCTGATCATTTGTGTTCTCTCTCTCTATGTGTATGTGTCACACATTTTTCTGAATCACTTGAGAACAAGTTACATTCATCATGCCCCTAAACCTGTGAATACTTTAGTATGTATTTTCTAAGAACAAGGACATAATCTCTAATAACCACTACAGAATTAACAAAATCAGGATATTTAAAACAGACACTATGCCATTTTCTAATCCAGGAGTCAGCAAACCTTTCCGTGAAGTGTCAGAGAGTAAGTATTTAAGGCTTTGCCAGATGCTTTCCATCTCATCTACTCAATTCCACCATTATATATAGTGCTAAAACAGGTATAGACAATGTACAAATGAATGAGCATGGCTGTTTCAATAAATCTTTATTTATGGATATTGAAATCTGAATTTAATATAATTTTCATATATTGTGAAATTCTCTTCTGATTTTTTTCAGCCATTAAAAATGTAAAAACTGCATCAATGGAAACCATCAACAGAATGAAATGCAACCTATGGAATGAGAGAAAATGCTTACAAATCATGTATCTGATAAGGGGTTAATATCCAGAATACATAAAGAACTCCTATAATCAACAATAATAACCCAATTAAAAAATGGGCAGAGAACTTGAGTGGACATTTCTCCAAAGAAAATATGGAAATGGCAAACAAGCATATGAAAAGATGAGCAACGTCACTATCACCAGAGAAATGAAAATCAAAACTACAATGAAATATCACCTTGCACCCATTAAGATGGCCACTCTCAGAAAATAACAAGTGTTGACAAGTACGTGGAGAAACTGGAACCCTTGTGCACTGTTCGTGGACATGTAAAGTGGTGCAGACACTGTGGAAAAACAGTGGAGGGGCTTCAAAAAATTAAAAACAGAACTACCATATGTCCAGTAATCCCACTTCTGGGTATATATTCAAAAGAACTGAAGTCAGAATCTCAAGAGATGTTTGCACACCCATGCTCACTGCTGAATTATTCACAATAGCCAAGGGTGGAAGCAACCCAAGTGTCCATGGATGGATAGATGGATAAAGAAAATGTGGTGTATACATATAATGGAATATTATTTAGCATTAAAAAAGAAGAAAATCCTATCAAATGCTACAACATGGATGATCCTTGAGAATATTATGCAAAGTGAAATAAGCCAGTCACAGAAGAATAAATACTAAATGATTCCACTTATATGAGGCAAACTTAGAAACAGAAAAGTAGAATCACACTTGCCAGGGCTGGGGAGAGGCAGGAAAGGGGAGTTATTGTTCAATAGGAATAGAGTTTCAGTCATACAAGATGAAAAAGTTGTAGAGATGTGTTGCACACAGGGTGAATATAGTTAACGTTACCAAACCGTGCACTTAGAAATGGTTAAGTTGGGGGCCTGCCCGGTGGCGCACTGGAGAGTGCACCGCTTGGGAGCGCGGAGGCGCTCCCGCCGAGGGTTCGGATCCCATGTGGAGACCGGTTCCCACTCACTGGCTGAGCGCGGTGTTGGGGCAACACTGAGGGTTGCGATCCCGTTACCGGTCAGTAAAAAAGACAAAAAGGAAAAAAAAAAAATGGCATTCATGAAGAGAAAACAAACAAACAAAAAGGCTATCTACAACCTAAGGAACCAACAAACATAGAAAACAAACAGTAAATCAGAAAGCAAGGAACAAAAGACACCTAAGACAACCAAACAACAATCAATAAAATGCTAGGAATTAATCAACACTATTCAATAACAACTCTTAATGTAAAAGGCTTATGTTATGTTTTTTACCACATTTTTTAAAAAAATATAAAAACCATTCTAATCCTGCAGGTTGTACAAAAATAGGCAGTAGGCTGGATTTGGCCAGAGGGCCATACAGTTTGCCAACTCCTGATCTCATCTATAGTCCATATAAAAATTTCACCAGTTATTTCAAACATATCCTTATAGTTATCCTCCCACCCACGCCCCCCCAAAACTAATTCACATTCATCTAGTTGTCATGTCTCCTTAGTCTCCTTTAGTCCCAAACAGTTCCTCAATCTTTCTTCGACTTCCGTGACCTTGATGCTTTTAAAGATTACGAACTAGTTAATCTGTAGAAAGCCCCTCAGTTTGAGTTTGTCTGCTATATCCTAATGATTACATACAGGTTATGCATTTCTGTCAGGATAGCAGAGAATTGCTGTGTCATTCTCAAGGCATAACAACGTTTTTCTCATTAGTGATGATTTTGACCTTGACCCCTTGTCTGGCAGGTTTTTCCATTGTAAACTTACCTTTTCTCCCTTTGATAAATTATTTGTGAAGAGGTACATTTAGACTATGTACATATCCTGTTCCTTTTCAAGCTTTCACCTACTTATTTTAGCTTTCGTGATTCTTGCCTGAAATAATTATTAATACAATAGTTGCAAAATGGTGACAGTCTAATTTCATTGCTCATCTACATTTTATTTTTATTTTTCTGAACCTGCTGTGCTTCTGATCTATCCACATTTATTAGTTGGCATTCTACTGCAAGGGAAATCTTTTCCTTGTCTCTGCATTTATGAACTCATGGTAACTTATTTTATGGGTGATAAAATATGCTAATCCATTAACATATTAATTCTTAATTGTATGGGTGCTAATAGGTTAATTTTATTATTTCTTTTGATGTTCAAATTGTCTTAGATTTGGCCAATGGGAGCTCCTTTAGGGTGGCTTTTGTGTCCTTTTGACATGTCCCCCACCATTTTTGTCCCCATCATATTTTGCACACTTTCTTACTTACTGGTACAAAAAGATGTTTCAGATTCTTATACTTTCCCTGCCGCAGTCCCAGCCCCAGTCATCATGAGGCAGAAAGAAGTCCTGACACAGAATTACATTAGACACTAGCCAAGTGGAGATGGGAGTGTGGGAAGAAAGACTAGAAGGTGAAGACAGGGTAAGAGTATGACATGCAGCATATTTGCATGTCAGAAATAATGACCTGGATAGTAGTTTACAGAATCCCATAAGTATGATTTTCCCTAAGTTTGTTATTAACCTATAGGAGGAACCTACTTCACCTGTATTGGGAGGTAAAATGAAACAGAGAAAAGTATAGGGCTTTGGAGTGCACTAACTCAGATTCGAATCTCAACCCTGCCACTGACTAGCTCTGTGACCTTATCTAAGTTATTGTACCACTCAGAAGTTCAGTTTCCTGAGACTCTGAGGAAGATAATAATACTATGTGCTTCCTTGAATTGTTAGGAGGACCAAATATTTTAGATAGCAGGGGCTGCCCTACTGCAAGTTCACAGCTGGTGCTGTAACAGCTGCATCTCATATGTGCCATGGGAAGAGGCATAATTATTTTCTCTCCAAATGTAGTGTCCCGCAGGCATTAAGGGGCTCTTGCAATTATGAGAATAATATTACTATCCAGTTTTTTAATTATTTTGCAAGCATTATTTCACCAGACCAATGAAATGGAAGTTGTAGAGAAGAAAGGGTGGGAGGAAGTCTATTTTTTTTTTCCTTTTTGTCTTTTTTCGTGACCGGTAACAGGATCGCAACCCTCGGTGTCACGTCTGCACCATGCTCAACCAATGAGCGGACCGGTCTCTATATGGGATCCGAACCCTCGGCGGGAGCGCCGCTGCGCTCCTAAGCGCCGCACTCTACCGAATGCGCCACCGGGCCGGCCCAGGAAGTCTATTTTTTAAATGCGTTGCCACAGAAAAACATCTGGAAGGAATGCTTCCTACCAAACAGATAACAATGACTTTTGCTTTTTATAGTGTACACATCTGTATTGTCTGAATTATTTGATAAGAAACATTCTTTTATTACTTGTGTGATTTTGTTAAGTGAATTGTTCCCTCAGGTAGATACATCAGAGCTCATTGGAACCTAAGGTCAGAAGACAAGATTAAAATAAGGTTTGTCTCAGAGCAAAGAAAAGGAAAATCTTTTTTTTTTTTTTATCCTTTATTCCAAATTCTAACTCTCTGTGTGTGATTAAGTAACAGCTACCACTTATCCTAATCACCATGACTTGGCAAACTGCAGTTATCAAGACTGACTGAGTCACAATGATTGGGATCTTGTTTGACCTGACGTGGCTAAATCTTATGCACACCTTCCATTTAATGTCAAGTGAATTAGTATTTGAGGCATTCTGTGTTCCTGGAACTTTATTTCTACAATTCTCACTTATTTTGCAAAGATTTTTCATACTGCAGTTTTGCCAGTTCTTCCAGTATCCAAAAGAAACAGAAGGAGGCATGAAACCCAATACCATTTCTATAAATTGAAAGTCTATGCCCATAGTGCACACTATGTAAGAACACGTAAAAAAAAAATCTACCTGCACATTAAACACATCACAGTAGTTGCCTGTAGTGGGAGGAGGAGAAGAATAAGGAATGAGGATTTATTTTTTAAGGCATATAAATTAATGAGAGACAGAGAAGAAAGAGAATTCAGCAGGCCAGTGGTGATAATGTGCCATAAATTCTGATGAGTCCACCTAGAGGTCCAAAATCAAGTATGAACAGTGAAGAAAGTATTCTCAGGCAGCGCTGAGTTTTTAGGATCCATCCAAGTTGCTATACGTACATCGAACCCAGTGCTTCTGCTTGCTGCATGTACCCACGGTGTGCATGTGCCACATTTCACCCATATACTCTATTATTGGCTGAATTATGTCTCCCCCCCTCCCCAATTCATGTGTTAAAGTCTTAACTCCCAGTACCTCAGAATGTAACCGTATTTGGAGTTAGGGCCTTTAAAGGGGTAATTAATGTTAAATGAGGTCATATCAGTGAGCCCTAATCTATGTGACAGTACGGTCATGCACTGCTTAAGGACATTTCAGTCAATGATGAATCGCATATACGACTGTGGTCCCATAAGGTTATGATGGTTATACCACATGGCCTAGGTTTGTAGGAGGCTATCCCATCTAATTTTAAGTACAATCTGTGATGTTCACACAATGACGAAATCACCTAACATTGCCTTCTCAGAATGTATCCCCGTTGTTAAAGGACACATGATGTATTTGACGATAGGGCCTTCAAAGAAGTGATTACATTAAACTGAGGCCACTGGGTGGGGTTCTCATTCAATATAACAGGTAACTTTTTGAGAGAGAGAGACACACACACACACACCAGGGATGTGCACACAGAGAGAAAAGGCCATGTGTGGACAGACACTGCAAGAAGGGAGCCATCAGCAAGCCAAGGAGTGTGGCCTCAGTAGAAACCGCACCTATTGACACCTTGATGTTGGACTGTCAGCCTCCAGAACTGTGAGAAAATAAAATTTCTGTTGTTTAAGGAACCCAGCCTGTGGTATTATGTTATGGCAGCCCTAGCAGACTGATATACTCTCTTTCAGAGACACCCAGATTTCTTTCAGCTCTTTTGTTGAAAAGCTTTTGAAGTTAACAAACAACATTTACTGCGAAACTGACGATACTGTACAGCTAACATCTGATTATTACTTACTGCTATTGAATGTAGAAAACTAAGAAGCCTGTCTCTCGGAGGTCTAAATCTTTCACTCAGTGCCTTGTTAATTGAAAGCCTGCCAAGGAGAAAAGAGGAATCGTATCCCCAATGACACATGATTGGTTTAGGTGACCCAGGCATAGACTCCTCAGCCTTTAATTAGCCAGAGATTAGTTTAGAGATAGTCCAATCAGAGAGAGTTGGCAGACTTTTGCTAGGATTTCTGGGACATGGATATTTTTCTCCTTTTTCTCTTATTTAGGGTAGTAAAGCTGCTGCAGCCTTTTTGGCACCATGAGGGAAGCAAGCCTTAAGGATTATTCTGATGCCATGAAAAGCAGTGTGTAAGGATGAAATATACAGGTCTTAATTCAGACCAACCCTGAAGACAAGTCTTCTGGGTTTTCAGTCACATGAGCCAGTAAATCTGCCTTCTTTTGTAAGCCAATATGAGTCTTGTTACTCTCAAGAAAAAAATATAAATGATACACGTAGGTGCAAGAGTACAAATTGAATAAAGTGAGGTCTCAGCCCTTGAGGGGTGGGGTGTATAAGCTCATTTGCACTCATCAGATTGGCAAAAAGTAAAAGCAGCAATAACATCAGTCCTGGTGTGGGCTTTAAGTAACAGGAACTGTCATACACTGCTGGTAGAAATGTATACTGCTACAATATTTTTGGAAAGCAATCTGGCGATATATTAGATTTAACCTTATTGCTATTTCTTTAGGTCAAAGTGGTTGAATATCAACAGTTTCAGTTGATTCAACCAAGTACATTAAAAACATTCATTCTTTGACCCAACAATCTCACTTTTGGGAATCTAGCCTGTAGAAATGAAAGCGTTAGAATGTGAAGCTCTTCATACAAGGATACTTATTGCAGCATCGTTGATAGTGACAAAGTGAAACAAAACTAAAAACAACCTCAACATTGGGGAATAAATTCTTGTACACCCAAACTATAGAACATTACTCACAACTATTTAAGTAATGAGTTATGTCTGTACCTGTTCACTTGGAGAGATGTCTGTTATGTTAAATCAGAGAAAAGGTGCAGAATACTTTCTTTAGAATGATCCCATTTTTGTAAAAAATGGAAAAAAAACCCCACAAAGACAAACCCCCAAAACCCCAAACCCCATATATGTATATGTATGCATGATTATGGAGAAGAGAGTGAAGGGTAAATACTGCACTGGTAACATTGGTTACCTCAAGGAGCGGGTAATGGAGGAGATTAAGGGGAAGTTTTTAAAGTTTTAAAAATATCTGCCTTGTTTCTCTACATTACATGACTGACAAGGATTGGGCCAGGGGTTGAGGGGTTATAATTGGATTAGATACAGCGTGGGGTGCCTGGGACTTAGGGCCAGTGGAGAGGTAAAAAAATTGCTACTGAGAGCTAGGTTTTGTTAAATATTTACCGCGCGCCTGTACTAGTCTAAGCACTTGACATTTAATAACTTTTAAAAATATCTGCCTTGTTTCTCTACATTACATGACTGACAAGGATTGGGCCAGGGGTTGAGGGGTTATAATTGGATTAGATACAGCGTGGGGTGCCTGGGACTTAGGGCCAGTGGAGAGGTAAAAAAATTGCTACTGAGAGCTAGGTTTTGTTAAATATTTACCGCGCGCCTGTACTAGTCTAAGCACTTGACATTTAATAACTCTCTTTAATTTTTTAAATTTTTTTGGTGGCTGGTGGGTATGAGGATCCGAATCATTGATTTTGGTGTCACAACACCCATTTTATTCTTTAAAAAGACATTTACCCTGTACCAGCCAGCCACCAACCAACCAACAAACAAAACATTTAATTTTCATAATAACTCTAGGGGCTAAGCACTATTCTTATCCCCATCTTGCAGATGGGTAAACCGAGGCAAGGAGAAGTTAAGTAACCCCCTCCAAGCTACACCGCTAGCAAGTGGAGATGCATGCTTGAAACCAGAGCGGTGTAAAACCAGAGACTTCTCTGCTCACAACCCCTGCCTTGACCTCCCCTAGCAGGGGCCCAAGAGCCCCTGCCAAGGGCTCGACCTTGCAGGGGTGTGATGGGTGCGGTGCCTCTGAGGCGGGAATCTGGGAAGGCTTCACAGAGGAGATGGCCTTTGAGTTGGTTCATGAAAGGTGAGTAGGTATTCAACAGGCAGGCCGTGGTCATGCAGGGAGGGGGTCAGCAGCACGGGGACAGACTCAGGCCGCGGTTGCTCCGGGCCCCTGCCTTGGCCCCTCCCTGCCCGCGCGGCCGAGGCCGGGACTGGTTCTCCCCCAGAGCGTCTTTCCGC